>NW_028134957.1:0-106914 GCF_964662115.1 Mustela nivalis | reverse complement strand
CTGAGCGATCGTCTGATCCTCGCCTTGAAGTCAGATGCACGAGATCTCGATTCAGGTCTATAGATTGTGCCTGCCATGGCCTCACCCAAAACCTAAGCCTAGCTTGTGTTCTCAGACTTTTGTCGTCAGACTACTGGCCCACAAGCCCTCCATTTTGGCAATCCAGAACTACAATGCAGCACTCTGCCTGCCCTCCAGAAGAAAAACAATGTCTTCTGGGGCTACCCAGTAACCCCAAATGAGGATCAACCTGCACCGACCTTGGCTGTACTCCAAATACTTAGGCTGACCAGGGCACTAATGCCCTTTCTGAAACAGCCTGAGCCTGACCCCCTGACCCTTCCCAGACAGCTGGCCGCACACTGAGCACATCGAGCTGCCATGGCCTTAGGTCGTCATCTATTCCCAACCTTGTTTTTAGGTTTCAGAACCTAGACCTTATCTCCAATCACTGCCCAGGGTTGAAGGTGATGCAGAAATCAGAACTTCTTCCCCATGGCAAGAAACCTTGTGGTTGGCATGTTGTCCAACATTCAGTATAGTTGAAACCAGTGTGGCCCATGAGGCCCCGCCCTTGCTCGCGGGCCATATTGGTCACAAACACACATTGTGACCCTCAGGCAGAGCCCAGTCCTCAAGTAAGGACACTCAGTGTCTGGATGAAGAGATAGCATATTGGGCTTTCCATGCCCCTAGGCCCCAATTTTTAACCATAGTTCGGGTTGTCCCTTCAGTCTTCCCCACGGCTTGTCTTTGGAATTCCTCTTTTGGTGGGACACCTGAGGTAACAAAACTGAAATGAGTCCTCCCATCCCACAGATTGACGAAAAGCAATTGGGAATCGGGCCAAAGCCTCAGAGAGGAAGATTCGTCCATGGCCCATGAGGCCTCCCCGACATTCCATGGCCATCGCTGATACAAAATCCAGAGACAAAAGCCTGAGCAAGCGCCTCAGACTCGCACTTTCTTCATATCCTGAAGAGTTCTTCTCATGGTTTGTAGATAGGGCCTGCCATACCTACGTCCCCAAACCTAATCTGAGTTTGTGGTTTCAGACTTCTGTCCTCAAAGTCTTGGGCCACACACCCTCCAGGCTGGGCCCCTGGAGCCACTCATTAGGACTGTGCCTACCAATCCATGGGAATTCTGCCCATGCCATGGTCCAAAATCGGACAAATTAGGAGAAACCTCCAAAGTCCCTGAGGCCCTCCCAATAGTGTAGGTCGCCCGGAAAAAACAAGGGCTGTCTGACACCAGCTGATAATCGACCTCCACTCATACCATAGATGGATGTCACCAGAGAAGAAGATTGAACCAGACAGGACCTTAGGCCATAATAGGATCCATTGCTTTGGGTTACAGGCATGTGTCCTCAAAAGCCTGATTCCAATGCGAGCATAGGGGTTTTCCTGGGGTCCCGGTGCAACCGCCCCATTCCAAGGCCCTCATGGACACAAAAACACATTAGGGCCCATCCTCAGGAAAGTCTATTTCAACTCAACCACCCGGATTGCTCCGGCAGAGCCATCAGATCTAAACTGTCTTGTTGCTAGGAGACAATTGGAATATGAGGCGGGCTTCCTAGGCATCCATCCGCGAACGGTGCTCTGGAGTCATTCCATATGGGATGTCCTGGAGCTGTCCAACAGGTCTCAATTGTCCCGCAGAAGGAATCCTTGAAGGGGGCATCCCAGAATTCCCAACGTGGGAAAACTTCAATGGCCTCGAGATTCCGCTCCCTTCATGAAGCGGCCGTCATGCACAAAATCTCCAAACTGAGCCAACGTGTGATCCTCGCCCTGACTTCAGATGCATGAGATATTGGTTCAGATCTGTAGGGGGACCTGCCGTGCCCTCGCCCTGAAACCCAAGTCTAGCTTGTCTTCTCAGACTTCCGTCTTCACACTCCTGGCCTCGAAGCCCCCAATTTTGGCAATTCCGGACCCACAATGCAGCACTCTGCCTCCCCTCTAGAAAAAAAATTATTGCCTCATGAGCTGCCCAGGCAAATTAAATGAGGATCAACCTACACAGCAGTCGACTTTACCCAAATTATATAGTCTACCTGGGCACTAATGCACTGTCGAACACAACCTGAGCCCAGACCTCCTGACCAACACCCAGAAAGCTGACCACACACTGAGCACATAAAACCCGCCATGGCCTTAGGTCATCATCTCTTCCCTACCTCAGTTTTCAGGCTTCAGAACTGAGACCTTATCTCCAATCACTGCCCAGGGGTGAGTGTGATGCAGAAATCAGAACTCCTCCTTACCCATGGCAAGAACCCTTGTGGTTGGCACGTTGTCCAAAATTCTGTGAAGGAGAAACCAGCATTCACCCTGAGGCCCCGCCCATTCTGGAGTGCGACGAGGGCATACACACGCATTGTGACCCTCAGCATGAGTCCTGTCCTCTAGTACGTTCTGTGAGTGCCTGGACCATTAGATGTCATAATGGGCTTGACATGTCCCTAGGCCCCAATTTTTAACCAGATTTCTGATTGTCCAGTCGCCCCTCCCCAGGGCTCTACTCTGGAATCCCTCATTTGGTGGGACACCTGAGGTTAAAAAAGAAAACAAGAACAACAACAAAAAAACTGACTTCTTCCAGCCCACAGAATGACCCCAAACTCTTTGGACGGGGCCAAACCACCAGAGAGTAAGACTCGTCCATTTCCCATGAAGTCACCCAGAAATTCCACGACCATGAGTGACACGATATCCAGAGACAAAAACTTGAGCAGTAGCCTCACACTCGCCCTTCTTTCAAATCCCGAAGTGTTCTCCTCATGGTCTGTAGGTCAGTCATGTCATACCTATGACCCGAAACATAAGCCGAGTTTGTGTTTTCAGACAACTGTCTAAACAGCCCTGGACTACACAACCTACAGGCTCAGGCCCCTGGAGCCAAACCTGAGGACTGTACTTTCCCTCTCCAAGGGAATTGTGTGTGCACATTCCAATGGCCACTACCCTTCTAATAGGATAAACCTCCAAAGTCCCCGAACCATCTCAATAGTGGTGGCTTCCCAGGAAATACAGGGGCAATCTGAGTCCATCTGAGCACCTACCTGCACTCAGACCCATAGACAGATGTCCCCAGAGGGAAAAAGGAAAGAACAGGCCCCTAGGCACTAATCAGATCCATTGCTTTGGTTTCCAGGCATCTCTCCTCAGAGGTCTGGATTTCAAAACCAGCATATGGCTCTTTCTTGACTCACCCATCAGAAAACATCTCATCTACACATGGGAAACTTGCACGTTGGAGCCGTGTGAAGCCTCTGATTAGGAGAACCCTTCAGGTCCCCAGTGCCACCGCTTCATTCCAAGGTCTCCATAGACACAATAGCACATAGGACCCATGCACAGGAGAGTCCATTTCAACTCAGACTCCTCGGTTGCTCCCCCAGATCCAGCAGATCTAACCTGTCTTGTTGCTAGGAGACAATTGGAATGCGAGGTGGGCTACCCAGCCATCCATCCTTAGAATACTGCTCGGAATCATTGGCCTGGAGCCAAACAACAGGTCTCAATTGTCCTGCAGAAGACTCTTTGCACTTTGGAGCTTCTCACAACTCCCATCGTGGGAAAACCCCCATGGACTCGTGATGCCCCCCCTTCATAGAGGGGCCATCAGGGACAGAAACTACAAACTGAGCGATCGTCTGATCCTCGCCCTGACTTCAGATGCACGAGATGGCGATTCAGGTCTCTAGATTGTGCCTGCCATGTCCTCAACCTGAAACCTAAGCCTAGCTTGTGTTCTCACACTTCGGTCCTCAGACTACTGGCCCACAAGCCCTCCAGTTTGGCAATCCAGAACTACAATGCAGCACTCTGCCTGCCCTCCAGGAGAAAAACATTGCCCTCTGGGACTATCAGGTACCCTAAGTGAGGATCAACCTGCACCTTCCTTGGCTGTACCCCAAATACATAGGATGACCAGGGCAATAATGCCCATTCTGACACAACCTGAGCCTGGACCTCCTGGCCCCACCCAGACAGCTGGCCGCACACTGAGCACATCGAGCTGCCATGGCCTTAGGTGTCATCTGTTCCCAACCTCGGTTTTCAGGCTTCAGAACCTAGACCTTATCTCCAATCACTGCCCAGGGTTGAACGTGATGCAGAAATCAGAACTCCTTCCCCATGGCAAGAAACCTTGTGGTTGACATGTTTTCCAACGTTCAGTGTCGTTGATACCAGTGTGGCCCACGAGGCCCCGCCCATGCTCGCGGGCCCCATTGGTCCCAAACACACATTGTGACCCTCAGCCTGAGCCGTCTTCAAGTAAGGCCTCTCAGTGTCTGGATGAAGAGATAGCATATTGGGCTTGCCATGCCCCTAGGCCCCAATTTTTAACCATAGTTCAGGTTGACCCTCAGTCTTCCCCACGGCTTTCCTTTGGAATTCCTCTTTTGGTGGGACACTTGAGGTAACAAAACTGAAAGGAGTCCCCCCATCCCACAGATTGACAAAAAACAATTGGGAATCAGGCCAGATCTTTAGAGAGGACGATTCGCCCATGGCCCATGAGGCCTCCCGGCATCCACGGCTATCGCTGATACAAAATCCAGAGACAAAAGCCTGAGCAAGTGCCGCAGACTCACACTTTCTTCATATCCTGAAAAGTTATTCTCATGGTTTTAGATGGGGCTTGCCATACCTACGTCCCCAAACCTAAGCTGAGTTTGTGTTTTCACACTTCTGTCCTCAATGTCCTGGGCCACACACCCTCCAGGCTAGGGCCCCTCGAGCCACACATTAGGACTGTGCCTACCAATCCATAGGAATTCTGCCCGTTCCATTGTCCAAAACCGTACAAACTAGGAGAAACGGCCAAAGTCCCGGAGGCCATCCAAATAGTGTAGGTCACCCGGAACAAACAAGGGCTGTCTGACATCAGCTGATAATCTACCTCCACTCATACCATAGATGGAAGTCCCCAGAGAAGAAGATAGAACCAGAGAGAACCCATGGCCATAATAGGATCCATTGCTTTGGTTTACAGGCATGTCTCCTCAAAAGCCTGATTCCAATACGAGCACAGGGGTTTTTCTGAGGCACCCATCAGAACTCTTCTTGTCTCCACAAGGAAACCTGTGCATGGGAGCTATGTCAAAAGCTTAGGAGAGTACTTAAGGGTCCCGTTGCCACCGCCCCATTCCAAGACGCTCATGGACACAAACACATTAGGACCCATCCTCAGGAAAGTCGATTTCAACTCAGCCACCCCGGTTGCTCCCGCAAAGCCATCAGATCTAAACTGTCTTGTTGCTAGGAGACAATTGGAATGCGAGGCGGCCTTCCCAGGCATCCATCCTCGAATGGTGCTCTGGAGTCATTCCATATGGGATATCCTGGAGCTTTCCAACAGGTCTCAATTGTCCTGCAGAAGGAATCCTTGAAGAGGGCATCCCACAACTCCCAACGTGGGAAAACCTCAATGGCCTTGAGTTTCCGCTCCCTTCATGAAGGGGCAATCAGGGACAGAAACTCCAACCTGAGCAATCTTCTGATCCTCGCCCTGACTTCAGAAGCATGAGATATCGGTTCAGATCTTCAGGGGTACCTGCCGTGCCCTCGCCAGGAAACCCAAGTCTAGCATGTCTTCTCAGCCTTCCGTCCTCAAACTCCTGGCCCCGAAGCCCTCAAGTTAGGCAATTCCGGACCCACAATGCAGCACTCTGCCTGCCCTCTAGAAAAAAATTATTGCCTAATGAGCTGCCCAGGCAACTTAAATGAGGATAAACCTACACAGCACTCGACTTTACCCAAATTATGTAGTCTAACCTGGGCACTAATGCACTGTCGGACATAACCTGAGCCTGGACCTCCTGACCAACACCCAGAATGCTGACCGCACACTGAGCACATAAGACCCGCCATGGCCTTAGGTCATCATATCTTCCCTACCTCATTTTTCAGGCTTCAGAACCGAGACCTTATCTCCAATCACTGCCCAGGTGTGAGTTTGATGCATAAATCAGCACCCCTCCTTACCCATGGCAAGAAACCTTGTGGTTGGCACGTTGTCCAACGTTCAGTGTAGGAGAAACCAGCATTCACCAAGAGGCCCCGCCCTATCTTGAGTGCGACAAGGATACAAACACGCATTGTGACCCTCAGCATGAGTCCTGTCCTCTAGTAAGTCCTCTCAGTGGCTGGAACATTAGATGTCATAATGGGCTTGACAAGTCCCTAGGCCCCAATTTTTGAGCAGATTTCTGATTGTCCAGTCGCCCCTCCCCAGGGCTCTACGCTGGAATCCCTCATTTGGTTGGACACCTGAGGTTAATAAAGAAAAAAACAACAACAAATGAACGGACTTCTCCCATCCCACAGAATGACCCCAAACTCCTTGGACGGGGCCAAACACCAGAGAGTTAGACTCATCGATTTCCCATGACGTCACCCCGAAATTTCATGAACATGAGTGACACGATACCCAGAGACATAAACTGGAGCAAGAGCCTCAGACTTGCCCTTTTTTTAATCCCGAAGAGTTCTCCTCATGGTCTGTAGATCATTCCTGCCATAACTATGACCCGAAACATAATCCGAGGTTGTGTTTTCAGAAAACTGTCCAAAGAACCCTAGCCTACACAACCTACATGCTCAGGCCCCTGGAGCCAAACCTGAGGACTGTACTTGCCCTCTCCAAGGGAATTTTGTGTGCCCATTCCAATGGCCACTACCCTTCTAATAGGATAAACCTCCAAAGTCCCCGATCCATCTCATAGTGGTGGCTTCCCAGGAAAAACAGGGACAATATGAGCCCATGTGAGCACCTACCTGCACTCAGACCCATAGACAGATGTCCCCAGAGGTAAAAAGGAAAGAATAGGCCCCTAGGCACTAATCAGATCCATTGCTTTGGTTTCTAGGCATCTCTCCTCAGAGGCCTGGATTTCAAAACCAGCATATGGATCTTTCTTGACTCACCCATCAGAAAACATCTCATCTACACATGGGAAACTTGCACGTTGGAGCCGTGTCAAAGCCTCTGTTTTGGAGAAGCCTTCAGGGCCCCAGTGCCACCGCTTCATTCCAAGGACTCCATAGACACAAAAGCACATTAGGACACATCCACAGGAGAGTCCATTTCAACTCAGCCTCCTCGGTTGCTCTTCCAGATCCACCAGATCTAACCTGTCTTGTTGCTAGGAGACAAGTGGAATGCGAGGTGGGCTACCCAGCCATCCATGCTTAGAACCCTGCTCAGAATCATTGGCCTGGAGCCCAACAACAGGTCTCAATTGTCCTGCAGAAGACTCTTTGCACTTTGGAGCTTCTCACAACTCTCATCGTGGGAAAACCCCCATGGACTCGTGGCCCCCCCTTCATGAAGGGGCCATCAAGGACAGAAACTCCAACCTGAGCGATCATCTGATCCTTGCCCTGACTTCAGATGCACGAGATGGCGATTCAGGTCTCTAGATTGTGCCTGATATGTCCTCACCCTGAAACCTAAGCCTAGCTTGTGTTCTCACACTTCGGTCCTCAGAGTACTGGCCCACAAGCCCTCCAGTTTGGCAATCCAGATCTACAATGCAGCACTCTGCATGCCCTCCAGAAGAAAAACATTGCCCTCTGGGGCTATCAGGTACCCTAAGTGAGGATCAACCTGCACCTTCCTTGGCTGTACCCCAAATACATAGGCTGACCAGGGCACTAATGCCCTTTCTGACACAACCTGAGCCTGGACCTCCTGGCCCCACCCAGACAGCTGGTCGCACACTGAGCACATCGAGCTGCCATGGCCTTAGGTGTCATCTGTTCCCAACCTCGGTTTTCAGGCTTCAGAACCTAGACCTTATCTCCAATCACTGCCCAGGGTTGAAGGTGATGCAGAAATCAGAACTCCTTCCCCATGGCAAGAAACCTTGTGGTTGGCATGTTGTCCAACGTTCAGTGTAGTTGAAACCAGTGTGGCCCATGAGGCCCTGCCCATGCTCGCGGGCCCCATTGGTCCCAAACACACATTGTGACCCTCAGCCTGAGCCCAGTCCTCAAGTAAGGCCTCTCAGTGTCTGGATGAAGAGATAGCATATTGGGCTTGCCATGCCCCTAGGCCCCAATTTTTAACCAGAGTTCGGGTTGTCCCTTCAGTCTTCCCCACGGCTTTGCTTTGGAATTCCTCTTTTGGTGGGACACCTGAGGTTACAAAGCTGAAATGAGTCCCCCCATCCCAGATTTACGAAAAACCATTGGGAATCGGGCGAGATCCTTTGAGAGGAAGATTCGCCCATGGCCCATGAGGCCTCCCGGCAATCCACGTCCATCGCTGATACAAAATCCAGAGACAAAAGCCT
Source organism: Mustela nivalis (assembly GCF_964662115.1). Lineage (NCBI taxonomy): Eukaryota > Metazoa > Chordata > Mammalia > Carnivora > Mustelidae > Mustela > Mustela nivalis. The sequence continues at coordinate 98,597 of NW_028134957.1, read as the reverse complement.
GAGCAAGTGCCGCAGACTCACACTTTATTCAAATCCTGAAAAGTTATTCTCATGGTTTTAGATCAGGCCTGCCAACCTACGTCCCCAAACCTAAGCTGAGTTTGTGTTTTCAGACTTCTGTCCTCAAAGTCCTGGGCTACACACACTCCAGGCTGGGGCCATTGGAGCCACACATTAGAACTGTGCCTATAAATCCATGGGAATTCTGTCCATTCCATTGTCCAAAACGGTACAAATTAGGAGAAACCGCCAAAGTCCCGGCGGCCATCCCAATAGTGTAGGTCACTTGGAACAAACAAGGGCTGTCTGACACCAGCTGATAATCTACCTCCACTCATACCATAGATGGATGTCGCCAGAGAAGAAGATTGAACCAGAGAGGATCCTAGGCCATAATAGGATGCATTGCTTTGGTTTACAGGCATGTCTCCTCAAATGCCTGATTCCAATACGAGCATAGGGGTTTTCCTGAGGCACCCATTAGAACTCATCTCGTCTCCACAAGGAAACCTGTGCATGGGAGCTATTTCAAAAGCTTCGAAGAGTATTACAGGGTCCCGGTGCCATAGCCCCATTCCAAGGCCTTCATGGACACAAACACATTAGGACCCATCCTCAGGAAAGTCCATTTCAACTCAGCCACCCCGGTTGCTCCCGAAAAGCCATCAGTTCTAAACTGTCTTGTTGCTAGGAGACAATTGGAATGTGAGGCGGGCTTCCCAGGCATCCATCCGCGAACGGTGCTCTGGAGTCATTCCATATGGGATGTCCTGGAGCTGTTTAACAGGTCTCAATTGCCCTGCAGAAGGAATCCTTGAAGGGGGCATCCCACAACTCCCAACATGGGATAACCTCAATGGCCTCGAGATTCCGCTCCCTTCATGAAGCGGCCGTCATGCACAGAAACTCTAACCTGAGCCAACGTCTAATCCTCGCCCTGACTTCAGATGCATGAGATATTGGTTCCGATCTTCAGGGGTACCTGCCGTGCCCTTGCCCTGAAACCCACGTCTAGCTTGTCTTCTCAGACTTCCGTGCTCACACTCCTGGCCCCTAAGCCCTCTAATTTGGCAATTCCGGAAACAGAATGCAGCACTCTGCCTGCCCTCTAGAAAAAAATTATTGCCTCATGAGCTGCCCAGGCACCTTAAATTAGGATCAACCTACACAGCACTCGACTTTACCCAAATTATATAGTCTAACCTGGGCACTAATGCACTGTCGGATACAACCTGAGCCTGGACCTCCTGACCAACACCCAGAAAGCTGACCGCACACTGAGCACATACGACCCGCCATGGCCTTAGGTCATCATCTCTTCCACACCTCAATTTTCAGGCTTCAGAACCGATACCTTATCTTCAATCACTGCCCAGGGGTGAGTGTGATGCAGAAATCAGCACTCCTCCTTACCCATGGCAAGAAACCTTGTTTTTGGCACGTTGTCCAATGTTCAGTGTAGGAGAAACCAGCCTTCACCCAGAGGCCCGGCCCATTCTTGAGTGCGACGGGGGCATAAACACGCATTGTGACCCTCAGCATGAGTCCTGTCCTTTAGTAAGTCCTCTCAGTGGCTGGAGCATTAGATATCATAATGAGCTTGACATGTCCCTAGGCCCCAATTTTTAACCAGATTTCTGATTGTCCAGTCGCCCCTCCCCAGGGCTCTACTCTGGAATCCCTCATTTGGTGGGACACCTGAGGTTAAAAAATAAACAACAACAAGATACGGACTTCTTTCATCACACAGAATGACCCCAAATTCTTTGGACGTGGCCAAACCACCAGAGAGTAAGACTCATCCATTTCCCATGAAGTCACCCAGAAATTTCACGACCATGAGTGACACGATATCCAGAGAGAAAAACTGGAGCAAGAGCCTCACACTCGCCCTTTTGTCAAATCCCGAAGAGTTCTCCTCATGGTCTGTAGATCAGTCCTGCCATACCTATGACCCGAAACATAAGCCGAGTTTGTGTTTTCAGACAACTGTCTAAACAGCCCTGGACTACACAACCTACAGGCTCAGGCCCCTGGAGCCAAACCTGAGGACTGTACTTGCCCTCTCCAAGGGAATTGTGTGTGCCCATTCCAATGTCCACAACCATTCTAATAGGATAAACCTCCAAAGTCCCTGATCCATCTCAATAGTGGTGGCTTCCCAGGAAAAACAGGGGCAATCTGAGCCCAACTGAGCACCTACCTGCACTCAGACCCATAGACAGATGTCCCCAGAGGGAAAAAGGAAAGAACAGGCCCCTAGGCACTAATCAGATCCATTGCTTTGTTTCCAGGCATCTCTCCTCAGAGGCCTGGATTTCAAAACCAGCATATGGATCTTTCTTGACTCACCCATCAGAAAACATCTCATCTACACATGGGAAACTTGCACGTTGGAGCCGTGTGAAGCCTCTGATTAGGAGAACCCTTCAGGGCCCCAGTGCCACCGGTTCATTCCAAGGTCTCCATAGACACAATAGCACATTAGGACCCATGCACAGTAGAGTCCATTTCAACTAAGCCTCCTCGGTTGCTCCCCCAGATCCAGCAGATCTAACCTGTCTTGTTGCTAGGAGACAATTGGAATGCGAGGTGGGCTACCCAGCCATCCATCCTTAGAACACTGCTCGGAATCATTGGCCTGAAGCCATAAAACAGGTCTCAATTGTCCTGCAGAAGACTCTTTGCACTTTGGAGCTTCTCACAACTCCCATCGTGGGAAAACCCCCATGGACTCGTGATGCCCCCCCTTCATAGAAGGGCCATCAGGGACAGAAACTCCAACCTGAGCGATCATCTGATCCTCGCCCTGTCTTCAGATGCACGAGATGGCGATTCAGGTCTGTAGATTGTGCCTGCCATGACCTCACCCTGAAACCTAAGCCTAGCTTGTGTTCTCACACTTCGGTCCTCAGAGTACTGGCCCACAAGCCCTCCAGTTTGGCAATCCAGAACTACAATGCAGCACTCTGCCTGCCCTCCAGAAGTAAAACATTGCCCTCTGGTGCTATCGGTAACCCCAAGTGAGGATCAACCTGCACCTTCCTTGGCTGTACCCCAAATACATAGGCTAACAAGGGCACTAATGCCCTTTCTGACACAGCCTGAGCCTGGACCTCCTGGCTCCACCCAGACAGCTTGCCGCACACTGAGCACATCGAGCCGCCATGGCATTAGGTATCATCTGTTCCCAACCTCGGTTTTCAGGTTTCAGAACCTAGACCTTATCTCCAATCACTGCCCAGGGTTGAACGTGATGTAGAAATCAGAACTTCTTCCCCATGGCAAGAAACCTTGTGGTTGGCATGTTGTCCAACGTTCAGTGTAGGTGAAACCAGTGTGGCCCATGAGGCCCCGCCCATGCTCGCGGGCCACTTTGGCCCCAAACACACATTGTGACCCTCAGGCTGAGCCCAGTCCTCAAGTAAGGCCACTCAGTGGCTGGATGTGGAGATAGCATATTGGGCTTGCCATGCCCCTAGGCCCCAATTTTTAACCATATTTCGGATTGTCCCTTCAGTCTTCCCCACGGCTTTGCTTTGGAATTCCTCTTTTGGTGGGACAGCTGAGGTAACAAAACTGAAAGGAGTACCCCTATCCCACAGATTGACGAAAAACTATTGGGAATCGGGCCAGATCCTTAGAGAGGAAGATTCGCCCATTGCCCATGAGGCCTACCTGGCAATCTACGTCCATCGCTGATACAAATCCAGAGACAAAAGCCTGAGCAAGCGCTGCAGACTCACACTTTCTTCAAATCCTGAAAAGTTATTCTCATGGTTTTAGATCAGGCCTGCCATACCTACGTCCCAAACCTAAGCTGAGTTTGTGTTTTCAGACTTCTGTCCTCAAAGTCCTGGGCCACACACCCTCCAGGCTGGGGCGCCTGGAGCCACACATTAGAACTGTGCCTACCAATCCATGGAAATTCTTTCCATTCCATTGTCCAAAACGGTACAAATTAGGAGAAACCGCCAAAGTCCTGGCGGCCATCCCAATAGTGTAGGTCACCTGGAACAAACAAGGGCTGTCTGACACCAGCTGATAATCTACCTCCACTCATACCATAGATGGATGTCGCCAGAGAAGAATATTGAACCAGACAGAACCCTAGGGATAATAGGATGCATTGCTTTGGTTTACAGGCATGTCTCTTCAAAAGCCTGATTCCTATACGACCATAGGGGTTTTCCTGAGGCTCCCATCAGAACTCATCTCGTCTACACAAGGAAACCTGTGCATGAAAGCTATGTCAAAAGCTTAGGAGAGTACTACAGGGTCCCGGTGCCATAGCCACATTCCAAGGCCCTCATGGACACAAAAACACATTAGTACCCATCCTCAGGAAAGTCCATTTCAACTCAGCAACCCCTGTTGCTCCCCCAAAGCCATCAGTTCTAAACTGTCTTGTTGCTAGGAGACAATTGGAATGCGAGGTGGGCTTCCCAGGCATCCATCCTCGAACGGTGCTCTGGAGTCATTCCATATGGGATGTCCTGGAGCTGTCCAACAGGTCTCAATTGTCCTGCAGAAGGAATCCTTGAAGGGGGCATCCCACAACTCCCAAAGTGGAAAAACCTCAATGGCCTCGAGATTCCGCTCCCTTCATGAAGCGGCCGTCATGCACAGAAACTCCAACCTGAGCCAATGTCTGATCCTAGCCCTGACTTCAGATGCATGAGATATCGGTTCATATCTTCATGGGTACCTGCCGTGCCCTCGCCCTGAACCCAAGTCTAGCTTGTCTTCTCAGACTTCCGTGCTCACACTTCTGGCCCCTAAAGCCCTCAAGTTTGGCAACTCCGGACCCAAAATGCAGCACTCTGACTGCCCTCTAGAAAAAAATTATTGCCTAATGAGTTGCCCAGGCACCTTAAATGAGGATAAACCTACACAGCACTAGACTTTACCCAAATTATATAGTCTAACCTGGGCACTAATGCACTGTCGGATACAACCTGAGCCCGGACCTCCTGACCAACACCCAGAGAGCTGACCGCACACTGAGCACATCAGACCCGCCATGGCCTTAGGTCATCATCTCTTCCCTACATCAGTTTTCAGGCTTCAGAAGCAAGACCTTATCTCCAATAACTGCCCAGGGGTGAGTGTGATGCAGAAATCAGCACTCCTCCTTACCCATGGCAAGAAACCTTGTGGTTGGCACGTTGTCCAACGTTCATTGTACGAGAAACCAGCATTCACCCAGAGGCCCCGCCCATTCTTGAGTGCGACGAGGGCATATACACGCATTGTGACCCTAAGCATGAGTCCGTCCTCTAGTAAGTCCTCTCAGTGTCTGGACCATTAGATGTCATAATGGGCTTGACATGTGTCTACGCCTCAATTTTTAACCAGATTTCTGATTGTCCCGTCGCCCCTCCCCAGGACTCTACTCTGGAATCCCTCATTAAGTGGGACACCTGAGGTTAAAAAATAAACAACTACAACAAAGAAACGGACTTCTTTCATCCCACAAAATGACCCCAAACTCTTTGGACGGGGCCAAACCACCAGAGAGTAAGACTCGTCCATTTCCCATGAAGTCACGCAGAAATTTCACGACCATGAGTGACACGATATCCAGAGACAAAAACTGGAGCAAGAGCCTCACACTCGCCCTTTTGTCAAATCCCGAAGAGTACTCCTCATGGTCTGTAGATCAGTCCTGCCATACCTATGACCCGAAACATAAGCCGAGTTTGTGTTTTCAGACAACTCTCCAAACAGCCCTGGCCTACACAACCTACAGGCTCAGGCCCCTGGAGCCAAACCTGAGGACTGTACTTGCCCTCTCCAAGGGAATTGTGTGTGCCCATTCCAATGGCCACAACCCTTCTAATAGGATAAACCTCCAAAGTCCCTGATCCATCTCAATAGTGGTGGCTTCCCAGGAAAAACAGGGGCAATCTGAGCACATCTGAGCACCTCCCTGCACTCAGACCCATAGACAGATGTCCCCAGAGGTAAAAAGGAAAGAACAGGCCCCTAGGCACTAATCAGATCCATTGCTTTGGTTTCCAGGCATCTCTCCTTAGAGGCCTGGATTTCAAAACCAGCATATGGCTCTTTCTTGACTCACCCATCAGAAAACATCTTATCTACACATGGGAAACTTGCACGTTGGAGCCGTGTCAAAGCCTCTGTTTTGGAGAAGCCTTCAGGGCCCCAGTGCCACCGCTTCATTCCAAGGTCTCCATAGACACAAAAGCACATTAAGACCCATCCACAGTAGAGTCCATTTCAACTCAGCCTCCTCGGTTGCTCCCCCAGATCCAGCAGATCTAACCTGTCTTGTTGCTAGGAGACAATTGGAATGCAAGGTGGGCTACCCAGCCATCCATCCTTAGAACCCTGCTCGGAATCTTTGGCCTGGAGCCAAACAACAGATCTCAATTGTCCTGCAGAAGACTCTTTGCACTTTGGAGCTTCTCACAACTCCCATCGTGGGAAAACACCCATGGCCTCGTGATGCCCCCCCTTCATGAAGGGGCCATCAGGGACAGAAACTCCAACCTGAGCGATCGTCTGATCCTCGCCCTGACTTCAGATGCATGAGATGGTGATTCAGGTCTGTAGGTTGTGCCTACCATGTACTCACCCTGAAACCTTAGCCTAGCTTGTGTTCTCAGACTTCGGACCTCAGAGTACTGGCCCACAAGCCCGCCAGTTTGGCAATCCAGAACTATAATGCAGCACTCTGCCTGCCCTCCATAAGAAAAACATTGCCCTCTGGGGCTACCCAGTAACCCCAAGTGAGGATTAACCTGCACCTTCCTTGGCTGTACCCCAAATACATAGGCTGACCAGGACACTAATGCCCTTTCTGACACAGCCTGAGCCTGGACCTCCTGGCCCTACCCAGACAGCTGGCCGCACACTGAGCACATTATGCCGCCATGGCGTTAGGTGTCATCTGTTCCCAACCTCGGTTTTCAGGCTTCAGAACCTAGACCTTATCTCCAACCACTGCCCAGGGTTTAAAATGATGCAGAAATCAGAACTCCTTCCCCATGGCAAGAAACCTTGTGGTTGGAATATTGTCCAAAGTTCAGTGTATTTGAAACCAGTGTGGCCCATGAGTCCCCGCCCATGCTCGCGGGCCCCATTGGTCACCAACACACATTGTGACCCTTAGCCTGAGCCCAGTCCTCAAGTAAGGCCTCTCAGTGGCTGGATGAAGAGAGCGCATATTGGGCCTGCCATTCCCCTAGGCCTCAATTTTTAACCATCGTTTGGTTGGTCCCTAAACTCTTCCGCAGGGCTCTGCTTTGGAATTCCTCTTTTGTTGGGACACCAGAGGTAACAAACCTGAAAGGAGACCTGCCATCCCATAGATTGACGAAAAACAATTGAGACTGTGCCAAATCCACAGAGAGGAAGATTCGTCCATGGCCCATGAGGCCTCCCCACATTCCACGGCCATCGTTGATACAAAATCCAGAGACCAAAGCCTGAGCAAGCGCCTCAGACTCGCTCTTTCTTTATAACCTGAAGAGTTCTTCTCATGGTTTTTAGATTGGGCCTGCCATACCACGTCCCCAAAGCTAAGCTGAGTTTGTGTTTTCAGACTTGTCCTCAAAGTCATGGGCCACACACCCTCCAGGCTGGGGCCCCTGGAGCCACTCATGAGGAATGTGCCTACCCAATCGATGGGAATTCTGCCCATTCCATTGTCCAAAATCATACAAATTAGGAGAACCTTCCAAAGTCCCCGAGGCCTTCCCTATAGTGGATGTCTCTCGGAACAAACGAGGGAGATCTGACTCAAGCTGAGCATCTACCTCCACTCATACCATAGAGGGATGTCCCCAGAGAAGCAGATGGACCCAGACAGGGCCCTAGGCCATAATCGGATCCATTGCTTTGGTTACAGGCATGTCTCCTCAAAAGCCTGGATTCCAATACCAGCATAGGGGGTTTCCTGAGGCATCCATCAGAACAAATCTCGTCTCCACAAGGAAACTTGTGCATGGGAGCTATGTTAAAAGCTTAGTTGAATACTTCAGGGTCCCGGTGCCACTGCCCCATTCCAAGGCCCTCATGGACACAAACACACATTAGGCCCCATCCTCGGGAAAGTCCATTTCAACTCAGCCACCCCGGTTGCTCTCGCAGAGCCATGGGATCTCAACTGTCTTGTTGTAAGGCGACAATTGCAATGTGAAGAGGGCTTCCCTGGCATCCATCCTCGAACGGTGTTCTGGAGTCATTCCATAATGGATGTCCTAGAATTGCCCAAGATTTTCAATTTCCCCGCAGAAGTAATCCTTAAAGCGGGCATCCCACAACTCCCAACGTTGGAAAACCTCCATGGCCTTGAGACTCCGCAACGTTCATGAATTGGCCTTCATGCACAGAAACTCCAACCTGAGAAACGTATGATACTCACCGTGACCTCAGATGCTTGAGATATTGGTTCAGATCTGCAGGGTGTACATGCCGTGCCCTCGGCCTGAAGCCCAAGTATAGCTTGTGTTCTCAGACTTCTGACCTCACACTCCCGGCCCATTAGCCCTCAAGATTGGCCATTCTGGACCCACAATACAGCACTCTGCATGCCCTCTGGAAAAAATATCTTGCCTAATGAGCTGCCCAGGCACCTCAAATGAGGATAAATCTACACGGCACACGACTGTACAAATTATATAGTCTAACCAGGGCACTAATGCACAGTCTGACACAACCTGAGCCCGAACCTCCTGACCAACACCCAGGCAGCTGAACACACATGAGCACATACGACCCACCAAGGCCTAGGAGGTTATCTCTTCCCAACTGTGGTTTTCAGGCTTCAGAACCTAGACCTTATCTCCAACGACTGCCCAGGGTTGAAAATGATGCAGAAATCAGAACTCCTTCCACATGGCTAGAAACCATGATTGGCATGTTGTCCAAAGTTCAGTGTAGTTGAAACCAGTGTGGCCCATGAGGCCCCGCCAATGCTCTCGGGCCACATTGGTCAAAAACACTCATTGTGAACCTCAGCCTGAGCCCAGTCCTCAAGTAAGGCCTCTCAGTGGCTGGATGAAGAGAGAGCATATTGGGCCTGCCATGCCCCTATGCTCCAATTTTTAACCATAGTTTGGGTTGTCCCTTCACTCTTCCCCAGGGCTCTGCTTTGAAATTCCTCTTTGGTTGGGACACCTGAGCTAACAAACCTGAGAGGAGACCTCCCATCCCACAGACTGACGAAAAACAATTGGGACCGGGCCAAATCCACAGAGAGGAAGATTCGTCAGTGGCCCATAAGGCCTCCCCACATTCCTCGGCCATCGTTGATACAAAATCCAGAGACAAAAGTCTGAGCAATCGCCTCAAACTCGCTCTTTCTTCATATCCTGCAGAGTTCTTCTCATGGTCTTTAGATTGGGCCTGCCATACCTACGTCCCCAAACCTAAGCTGAGTTTGTGTTTTCAGAATTATGTCCTCAAAGTCCTGGGACACATACCCTCCAGGCTTGGCCCCTGGATCCACAATTCGTACTGTGCCTACCCCATCGATGGGAATTCTGCCCATTCCATTGTCCAGAAACGTACAAATTAGGAGAACCCTCCAAAGTCCCCGAGGCCATCCCAATAGTGTAGGTCTCCCGGGAAAAACAAGGGTGGTCTGACACCATCTGACCATCGACCTCCACTCATACCATTGATGGATGTCCCCAGAGAAGAAGTTTGAACCAGACAGGACCCGAGACCATAATCGGATCCATTGCTTTGGTTTACAGGCATGTCTCCTCAAAAGCCTGGACTCCAATAGCAGCCTCTGGCACCCATCACAACAAATCTCATCTCCACAAGCCTACTTGTGCATGGGAGCTATGTGAAAAGCTTAGGAGAATACTTCAGGGTCCTTGTGCCACTGCCCCATTCCAAGGCCCTCATGGACACAAACACACATTAGGCCCCATCCTCAGGAATGTCCATTTCAACTCAGCCACCCTGGTTGCTCCCGCAGAGCCATCAGATCTCAATTGTCTTGTTGCTAGGAAACAATAGGGTTGCGAGGGGGGCTTCCCTGGTATCCATCCTCGAACGGTGCTCTGGAGTCATTCCATATGAAAAGTCCTGGAGCTGCCCAAAGGTTCTCAATTGTCCCGCAGAAGGAATCCTTGAAGAGGGCATCCCACAACTCCCAACGAAGGAAACCTCCATGGCATTGAGACTCCTCTCCATTCATGAAGGGGCAGTCATGCACAGAAAGTCCAACCTGAGCCAACGTCTGATCCTCGCCGTGAATTCAGATGCATGAGATATTGGTTCATATCTTCAGGGGGTACCTGCCTTGCCCTCGGCCTGACTCCCCAGTCTAGCTTGTGTTCTCAGACTTTTGTCCTCACACTCCTGGAATAGAAGCCCTCAAGTTTGGCAATTCCAGACCCACAATGCAGCACTCTGCCTGCCCTGTAGATAAAATATCTTGCCTACTTAGCTGCCCAGGCAACTCAAATGAGGATAAACCTAAACGGCACTCGACTGTACCCAAATTATATAGTCTAACCTGGGCACTAATGCACTGTCTGACATAACCTGAGCCCGAAACTCCAGACCAACACCCAGGCAGCTGACCGCAAACTGAGCCCGTGAGACCCGCCATGGCCTTAGGTCGTCATCTCTTCCCAACTGCGGTTTTCAGGCTTCACCTAGACCTTATCTCCAACCACTGCCCAGGGTTGAAAATGATGCAGAAATCAGAACACCTTCCCCATGGTAAGAAACCTTGTGATTGGTATGTTGTCCAAAGTTTAGTGTAGTTGAAACCAGTGTGGCCCATGAGGCCCCGCCCCTGCTCGCAGGCCACATTTGTCACAAACACACATTGTGACCCTCAGCCTGAGCCCAGTCCTCAAGTAAGGCCTCTCAGTGGCTGGATGAGGAGACAGCATATTGGGCCTGCCATGCCCATAGGCCCAAATTTTTTACCAATGTTTGGGTGTTGTTCACTCTTCCCCAGGGCTCTGCTTTGATTTCCTCTTTGGTTGGGACACCTGAGGTAACAAACCTGAAAGGAGACCTCCCATCCCACAGATTGACGAAAAACAATTGGGACTGGGCTAAATCCACAGAGAGCTAGATTCGTCCATGGCCCATGAGGCCTCCCCACATTCCACGGCCATTGTTGATACAAAATCCAGAGACAAATGCCTGAGCAAGCGCCTCAGACTCGCTCTTTCTTCATATCCTGAAGAGTTCTTCTCATGGTTTTTAGATTGGACCTGCCATACCTACGTCCCCAAACTTAAGCTGAGTGTGTTTTCAGACTTCTGTCCTCAAAGTCCTGGGACACAAACCCTCCAGGCTGGGGCCCCTGGAGCCACACATTAGGACTGTGCCTACCCCATGCATGGGAATTCTGCCCATTCCATTGTCCAAAATCGTACAAATTAGGAGAAGCTTCCAAAGACCCCGAGGCCATACCAATAGTGGAGGTATCCCGGGATAAACAAGGGCGGTCTGACACCGCAGAGCATCTACCTCCACTCATACCATAGATGGATGTCCCCAGAGAAGAAGATGGAACCAGACAGGACACTAGGCCATAATCGGATCCATTGATTTGGTTTACAGGCATGTCTCCTCAAAAGCCTGGATTCCAATACCAGCATAGGGGGGTTTCCTGAGCACCCATCAGAACAAATCTGTCTCCACAAGGAAACTTGTGCATGGGAGCTATGTCAAAAGCTTAGGAGAATACTTCAGGGGCCCGGTGCCACTGCCCCATTCCAAGGCCCCCATGGACACAAACACACATTAGGCCCCATCCTCAGGAAAGTCCATTAAAACACAGCCACCCCGGTTGCTCCTGCATAGCCATCCGATCTCAAGTGTCTTTTGCTAGGAGACAATTGGAATGCAAGGCGGGCTTCCATAGCATCCATCCTCGAACGGTGCTCTGGAGTCTTTCGATATGGGATGTCCTGGAACTGCACAACAGTTCTCAATTGTCCTGCAGAAGGAATCCTTGAAGGGGGCATCCCACAACGCCCAACGTGGGAAAACCTCCATAGCCTTGAGACTAAGCTCCGTTCATGAAGGGCAGTCATTCACAGAAACTCCAACCTGAGCCATCGTCGGATCCTCGCCGTGCCTTCATTTTTTTGAGATATTAGTTCAGATCTGCAGGGGGTACATGCCGTGCGCTCGGCCAAAGCCCAAGTCTAGCTTGTGCAATCAGAATTCTGTCCTCGCACTCCTGGCCCAGAAGCCCTCAAGTTTGGCAATTCCGGACACACAATGCAGCACTCTGCCTGCCCTCTAGAAAAAATATCTTGCCGAATGAGCTGCCAGGCACCTCAAAGGTGGATAAACGTACAGGGCACTTGACTGTACCCAAATTATATAGTCTAACCTGGGCACTAATGCACTGTCTGACACAACCTGAGTCCGAAACTCCTGACCAACACCCAGGCAGCTGACCGCACACTGAGCACGTCAGACCCGCCATGGCTTTAGGTCGTCATTTCTTCCCAACTGCGGTTTTCAGGCTTCAGAATTTAGACCTTATCTCCAACCACCGCCCAGGTTTGAAAATGATGCAGAAATCAGAACTCCTGCCCCATGGCTAGAAACCTTGTGATTGGAATGTTGTCCAACTTTCCATGTAGTTGAAACCAGTGTGTCCCATGAGGCCCCGCCCATGCTCGTGGGCCACATTGGTCAGAAACACACATAGTGACCCTCAGCCTGAGCCCAGTCCTCAAGTAAGGCCTCTCAGTGGCTGGATGAAGAGACAGCTTATTGGGCCTCCCATGCCCCTAGGCCCCAAATTTAACCATAGTTTGGGTTGTCCCTTCACTCTTCACCAGGGCTCAGCTTTGGAATTCCTCTTTGGTTAGAACACCAGAGGTAACAAAACTGAAAGGAGACCTCCCATCCCACAGATTGACGGAAAACTATTTGGACCGGGCTAAATCCACAGAGAGGAAGATTCGTCCATGGCCCATGAGGCCTCCCCACATCCATGGCCTACGTTGATACAAAATCCAGAGACAAAAGCCTGAGCAAGCGCCTCAGACTCAACATTCTTTATATCCAGAAGAGTTCTAATCATGGTTTGTAGATTGGGCTTGCCATACCTACGTCCCACACCTAAGCTGAGTTTGTGTTTTCAGACTTCTGTCCTCAAAGTCCTGGGTCACAACCCCTCCAGGCTGGGGCCCTGGAGCCACACATTAAGAATGTGCCTACCCAATCCATGGGAATTCTGCCCATTCCATTGTCCAAAATCGTACAAATTAGGAGAACCCTCCAAAGTCCCCGAGGCCATCCCAATAGTGTAGGTCTCCCGGGACACAAGGGCGGTCAGATACCAGCTGAGCATTTACCTCCACTCATACCATAGATGGATATCCCCAGAGAAGAAGATGAAACCAGGCAAGACCCTAGGCAAAATCGGATCCTTTGCTTTGGTTTACAGGCATGTCTCCTCAAAAGCCTGGATTCCAATACAAGCATAGAGGGTTTCCTGAGGCACCCATCAGAACAAATCTCGTCTCCACAAGGAAACTTGTGCATGGGAGCTATGTCAAAAGCTTAGGAGAATACTTCAGGGTCCCGGTGCCACCGCTTCATTCCAAGGCCCTCATGGACACAAAAACATATTACGCCCCATCCTCGGGAAAGTCCATTTCAACGCAGCCCCACCGGTTGCTCCCGCAGAGCTATCAGACCTCAACTGCCTTGTTGCTAAAAGACAATTGGAATGCGAGGCGGGCTTCCCTGGCATCCATCCTCGAACGGTGCTCTGTAGTCATTCCATGTGGGAAGTCCTGGCGCTGCCCAACAGGTCTCAATTGTCCCTCAGAAGGAATCCTTGAAGGGCGCATCCCACAACTCCCAACCTCTGAAAACCTCTATGGCCTTGAGATTCCGTACCTTTCATGAATGGGCAGTCTTGCACAGAAACTCCATCCTGAGCCAACGTCTGATCCTTGCCATGACTTCAGATGCATGAGATACTGTTTCAGATCTGCAGGGGGTACCTGTCTTGCCCTAGGCCTGAAGCCCAAGTCTAGCTTGTGTTCTCAGACTTCTGTCCTCACACTCCTGGCCCAGAAGCCCTCAAGTTTGGCAATTCCGGACTCACAATGCAGCACTCTGCCTGCCCTCTAGAAAAAATATTTTGCCTAATGAGCTTCCCAGGCAACTCAAATGAGGATCAACCTACACGGCACTCGACTGTACCCAAATTATACAGTCTAAGCTGGGCACTAATGCACTGTCAGACACAACATAAGCCTGAACCTCCTGACCAACACCCAGGCAGCTGACCGCACACTGAGCACATCAGACCCGCCATGGCCTTATGTCGTCATCTCTTCCCAACTGCGGTTTTCAGGCTTCAGAACCTAGACTTTATCTCCAACCACAGCCCAGGGTTGAAAATGATGCAGAAATCAGAACTCCTTCCCCATGGCAAGAGACCTTGTGATTGACATGTTGTCCAACATTTAGTGTAGGGGAGACCAGTGTGGCGCAAGAGGCCCCACCCATGCTCGCAGGCCACATTGGTCAGAAACACACATAGTGACCCTCAGCCTGAGCCCAGTCCTCAAGTAAGGCCTCTCAGTGGCTGGATGAAGAGACAGCATATTGGGCCTGCCATGGCCCTAGGCCCCAATTTTTAACCATAGTTTGGGTTGTCCCTTCACCATTCCCCAGGGCTCTGCTTTGGAATTCCTCTTTGGTTGGGACACCTGAGGTAACAAACCTGAGAGGAGACCTCCCATCCCACAGATTGACCAAAACCAATGGGACCGGCCAAATCCACAGAGAGGTAGATTCGTCCATGGCCCATGATGCCTCCTTACATTCCACGGCCATCGATGATAGTAAATCCAGACACAAAAGCCTGACCAAGCGCCTCAGACTCGCTCCTTCTTCATATCCTGAAGAGTTCTTCTCATGGTTTGTAGATTGGACCTGCCATACCTACGTCCCCAAACCTAATGGAGTTTGTGTTTTCAGACTTCTGTCCTCAAAGTCCTGGGCCACACACCCTCCAGACTGGGGCCCCTGGAGCCACACATTAGGACTGTGTGAACCCCATGCATGGGAATTCTGCCCATTCCATTGTCCAAAATCGTACAAATTAGGAGAACCCTCCAAAGTCCCCGAGGCCATCCAAATAGTGGAGGTATCCCGGGACAAACAAGGGTGGTCTGACAACAGCTGAGCATTTACCTCCACTCATACCATAGAGGGATGTCCCCAGAGAAGAAGATGAAACCAGACAGGACCCTAGGCCATAATAGAATCCATTGCTTTGGTTTACAGGCATGTCCCCTAAAAGCCTGGATTCCAATACAAGCATAGGGAGTTTTCTGAGGAACCCATCAGAACAAATCTCGTCTCCACAAGGAAACTTGCGCATGGGAGCTATGTCAAAAGCTTAGAAGAATACTTCAGGGTCCCGGTGCCACCACCCCATTCCAAGGCCCTCATGGACACAAACACACATTAGGCCCCATCCTCAGGAAAGGCCATTTCAACTCAGCCACCCCGGTTACTCCCGCAGAGCCATCAGATCTCAACTCTCTTGTGGCTAGGAGACAATAGGGTTGTGAGGTGGGCTTCCCTGGCATTCATCCTCGAACGCTGCTCTGGAGTAATTCCATATGGGAAGTCCTGGCGCTGCCCAACAGTTCTCAATTGTCCCGCAGAAGGAGTCCTTGAAGGGGGCATCCCACAACTCCCAACCTGGGAAAACCTCCATGGCCTTGAGATTCCGCTCCGTTCATGAAGGGGCAGTCATGCACAAAAACTCCAACCTGAGCCAACGTCTGATCCTCACCGTGACCTCAGATGCATGAGATACTGGTTCAGATCTGCAGGGGGTACCTGCCGTGCCCTCGGCCTGAAGCCCAAGTCTAGCTTGTGTTCTCAGACTTGTGTCCTCACACTCCTGGTCGAGAAGCCCTCATGTTCGGCAATTCATTACCAAGAATGCAGCACTCTGCCTTCCCTCTAGAAAAAATATTTTGCCTAATGAGCTGCCCAGGCACCTCAAATGAGGATCAACCTACTCGGCACTCGACTGTATCCAAATTATATAGTCAAACCTGGGCACTAATGAACAGTCTGAAACAACCTGAGCCCGATCCTCCTGACCAAACCCAGGCTGTTGACTGCACACTGAGCGCATCAGAACAGCCATGGCCTTAGGTCGTCATCTCTTCCCAACTGCGGTTTTCAGAGTTCAGAACCTAGACCTTATCTCCAACCACTGTCCAGGGTTGAAAATGATGCAGAAATCAGAACTTCTTCACCATGGCAAGAGATCTTGTGATTGACATGTTGTCCAATGTTCAGTGTAGTTTAACCCAGTGTGGCCCATGAGGCCCCGCCCATGCTCACGGGCCACATTGGTCACCAACACACATTGTGACCCTCAGCCTGAGCCCAGTCCTCAAGTCAGGCCTCTCAGTGGCTGGATGAAGATACAGCATATTGGGCCTGCCATGCCTCTAGGCCCCAATTTATATCCAAAGTTTAGGTTGTGCCTTCACTCTTCCACAGGGCTCTGCTTTGGAATTACTCTTTGGTTTGTACACCTGAGGTAACAAACCTGAGAGGAGACCTACCATCCCACAGATTGACCAAAAACCATTGGGACCGAGCAAAATCCACAGAGAGGGAGATTCGTCCGTGGCACATGAGGCCTCCCCACATTCCACGGCCATCGTTGATACAAAATCCAGAGACAAAAGCCTGATCAAGCACCTCAGAATCCCTCTTTCTTCATATCCTGAAGAGTTCTTCTCATACTTTTTAGATTGTGCCTGCCATACCTACGTCCCTAACCTAAGCTGAGTTTATGTTTTCAGACTTCTGTACTCAAAGTCCTGGGCCACACACCCTCCAGGCTGGGGACCCTGAAGCCACACATTAGGGTGTGCCTACAAAATGAATGGGAATTCTGCCCTTTCCACCCTCCATGCGCTCGGCCTAAAGACCAAGTCTAGTTTGTGTTCTCAGACTTCTCTCCTCACACTCCTGGCCCAGAAGACCTCAAGTTTGGCAATTCCGAACCCACAATGCAGCACTCTGCCTGCCCTCTAGAAAAAATAGAAAAATATATTTTCTAATGAGCTGTCCTGGCACCTCAAATGAGGATCAACTTACACGGCACTCGACTGTACCCAAATTATATAGTCTAACCTGGGCACTAATGCACTGTCTGACACAACCTGAGCCCGAACCTCCTGACCAACACCCAGGCAGCTGACCGCACACTGAGCACATCAGACCCACCATGGCCTTAGGTGGTCATCTCTTCCCAACTGCCGTTTTCAGGCTTCAGAAACTAGACCTTATCTCCAACCACTGCCCAGGGTTAAAAATGGTACAGAAATCAGAACTCCTTCCCCATGGCAAGAGACCTTGTGACTGGCAAGTTGTCCAAAGTTCAGTGTAGTTGAAACCAGTGTGGCCCATGAGGCCCCGCCCTTGCTCGCAGGCCACATTTGTCACAAACACACATTGTGACCCTCAGCCTGAGCCCAGTCCTCAAGTAAGGCCTCCTAGTGGCTGGATGAAGATACAGCATATTGGACCTGCCATGCCCAAAGGCACCAAATTTTAAACATAGTTTGGGTTGTTCCTTCACTCTTCCCCAGGGCTCTGCTTTGGAATTCCTCTTTGGTTGGGACACCTGAGTTAACAAACCTGAAAGGAGACTCGCATACCACAGATTGACGATAAACAATTGGTTCCGGGCCATATCCACAGAGAGGAAGATTCGTCCATGGCCCATGAGGCCTCCCCACATTCCACGGCTATCGTTGATACAAAATCCAGAGACAAAAGTCTGAGCAAGCGCCTCAGACTCGCTCTTTCTTCATATCCTGAAGAGTTCTTCTCATGGTTTCTAGATTGGGCCTGCCATACCTACGTCCCCAAACCTAAGCTGAGTTTGTGTTTTCAGACTTCTATCCTCAAAGTCTTAGGCCACACACCGTCCAGGTTAGGGTCCCTGGAGCCACACATTAGGACTGTGCCTACCCAATGCATGGGAATTCTGCCCTTTTCATTGTCCAAAATCGTACAGATTAGAAGAACCCTCCAAAGTCCCTGAGGCCATCCCAATAGTGGAGATATCCCGTGTCAAACAAGGGCGGTCTGACACCAGCTGAGCATCTACCTCCTCTCATACCATAGATGGATGTCAGCAGAGAAGAAGATGGAACAAGACTGGACCCTAGGCCATAATCGGAACCATTGCTTGGTTTACAGGCATGTCTCCTCAAAAGTCTGGATTCCAATAGCAGCATATGGGGTTTCTTGAGGCACCCATCAGAACAAATCTCGTCTCCACAAGGAAACTTGTGCATGGGTGATAGGTCAAAAGCTTAGGAGAATACTTCAGGTTCCCGGTGCCACCGCCTCATTCCAAGGCCCTCATGGACACAAACACACATTAGGCCCCATCCTCGGGAAAGTCCATTTCAACTCAGCCACCCCGGTTGCTCCTGCAGAGCCATCAGATCTCAACAGTCTTGTTGCTAGGAGACAATTGGAATGTGAGGCGGGCTTCCCTGGCATCCATCCTCCAACAGTGCTCTGGAGTCATTCCATATGGGATGTCCTGGAGCTGCCCAACAGGTCTCAATTGTCTTGCAGAAGCAATCCTCGAAGGGGGCATCCCACAACTCCCAACGTGGGAAAACCTCCATGGTCTTGAGATTCCGCTCCGTTCATGAAGGGGCAGTCATGCACAGAAACTCCAACCTGTGCCAACATCTTATCCTGCTCTGACTTCAGATGCATGAGATATTCGTTCAGGGGGTACCTGTCGTGCCCTCGGCCTGAAGCCCAAATCTAGCTTTTGTTCTCAGACTTCTGTCCTCACACTCCTGGCCCAGAAGCCCACAAGTTTGTCAATTCCGGACACAAAATGCAGCACTCTGCCGGCACACTAGAAAAAATATCTTGCCTAATGAGCTTCCCAGGCACCACAAATGAGGATCAACCTAAACGGCAATCACTGTACCCAAATTATATAGTCTAACCTGGGCACTAATGCACTGTCTGACACAACCTGAGCCAGAACCTCCTGACCAACACCCAGGCAGCTAATCGCCCAATGAGCACATCAAACCCGCCATGGCCTTAGGTCGTCATCTCTTCACAACTGCGGTTTTCAGGCTTCAGAACTTAACGATATCTCCAAACACTGCCCAGAGTTCAAAATGATGCAGAAATCAGAACTCCTTCCCCATGGCAAGAGACCTTGTGATTGGCATGAGGTCCAAAGTTCAGTGTAGTTGAAACCAGTGTGGCCCATGAGGCCCCGCCCCTGCAGGGAGGCCACATTTGTCACAAACACACATTGTGACCCTCAGCCTGAGCCCAGTCCTCAAGTAAGGCCTCTCAGTAGCTGGATGTAGAGATACCATATTGGGTCTGCCATGCCCCTAAGGCCCCAATTTTAAACATAGTTTGTGTTGTCCCTTCACTCTTCCCCAGGGCTCTGCTTTGGAATTTCTCTTTGGTTGGGACACCTGAGGTAACAAACCTGAAAGGAGAAATCCCATCCCACAGATTGACGAAAAAAAATTGGGACCGGGCCAAATCCACAGAGAGGAATATTCGTCCATGGCCCATGAGGCCTCCCCACATTCCACGGCAATCTTTGATACAAAATCCAGAGAAAAAAGCCTGAGCAAGCACCTCAGACTCGCTCTTTCTTCATATCCTGAAGAGTTCTTCCCATGGTTTGTAGATTAAGCCTGCCATACCTACATCCCCAAACCTAAGCTGAGATTGTGTTTTCAGACTTCTGTCCTCAAAGTCCTGGGCCACACACGATCAAGGCTGGGGCCCCTGGAGCCACACATTAGGACTGTGCCTACACCATGCATGGAAATTCTGCCCATTTCATTGTCCAAATTCGTACAAATTAGATGAACCCTCCAATTTCCCCGAGGCCATCCCAATACAGTAGGTCTCACAGGACACCAAGGGCGGTCAGACAACACCTGAGCATCTACATCCACTCATACCATAGATGGATGTCCCCAATGAAGAAGATGGAACCAGAAAGGAACCTTGGTCACAATCGGATTAATTTCTTTGGTTTACAGGCCTGTCTCCTAAAAGCCTGGATCCCAATTCCAGCATAGGGGGTTTCCTGAGGCACCCATCAGAACAAATCTCGTCTCCAAAAGGAAACTTGTGCATGGGAGCTATGTCAAAATCTTAGGAGAATACTTCAGGGTCCCGGTGCCACGGACCCATGGCAAGGCACTCAGGGACACAAACGCACATTATTCCCCATCCTCAGGAAAGTCCATTTCAACTCATCCACCCCGGTTGCTCGGGCGGAGCCATCAGATCTCAACTGACTTGTTGCTAGATGTCAATTGGAATGCGAGGCGGGATCCCTGGCATCCATCCTCGAACGGTGCTCTGGAGTCATTCCATATGGGATGTCCTGGAGCTGCCCAACAGGTCTCAATTGACCCGCAGAAGGAATACTTGAAGGGGGCATCCCACAACTCCCAATGTGGGAAAACCTGCATGGCCTTGAGATTCCGCTCCGTTCATGAAGGGGCCGTCATGCACGGAAACTCCAACCTGAGCCAACGTCTGAACCTCGCCGTGACTTCAGATGCATGAGATCTTGGTTCAGATCTGCAGGGGGTACCTTCCGTGCCCTCGGCCTGAAGCCCAAGTGAAGCTTGTGTTCTCAGACTTCTGTCCTCACACTCCTGGCCCAGAAGCCCTCAAGTTTGGCAATTCTGGACCCACAATGCAGCACTCTGCCTGCCCTCTAGAAAAAATATCTCGCCTAATGAGCTGCCCAGGCACCTCAAATGAGGATCAACCTACACGGCACTCGACTGTACCCAAATTATATAGTCTAACCTGGGCACTAATGCACTGTCGCCCACAACCTGAGCCCGAACCTCCTGACCAACACCCAGGCAGATGACCGCACACTGTGCACCTCAGATTCGCCATGGCCATAAGTCCTCATCTCTTCACAACTGCGGTTTCCAGGCTTCCGAACCTAGACCTTATCTCCAACCACTGCCCAGGGTTGAAAATGATGCAGAAATCAGAACTCCTTCCCCATGGCAAGAGACCTTGTGATTGACATGTTCTCCAAAGTTCAGTGTAGTTGAAACCAGTGTGGCCCAAGAGGCCCCGCCCAAGCTCGCAGGCCACATTGGTCAAAAACACACATTGTGACCCTCAGCCTGAGCCCAGTCCTCAAGTAAGGCCTCTCAATAGCTGGATGAAGAGACAGCATATTGGGCTTGCCATGGCCCTAGGCCCCAATTTTTAAACCATAGTTTGGGTTGTCCCTACACTCTTCCCCAGGTCTCTGCTATGGAATTGCTCTTTGGTTGGGACACCTAGCTAACCAACCTAAAAGGCGACTTCCCAACCGACTGATTGACGAAAAACAATTGGGAACGGGCCAAATACACAGAGAGGAAGTTTCGTCCATGGCCCATGAGGCCTCCCAACATTCCACGGCCATCGTAGATACAAAATCCAGAGACAAAAGCCTGAGCAAGCGCCTCAGACTCGCTCTTTCTACATATCCTAAGAGTTCTTCTCATGGTTTGTAGATTGGGCTTGCCATACCTACGTCCCCAAACCTAAGCTGAGTTTGTGTTTTCAGACTTCTGTCCTCAAAGGCCTGGGCAAACAACCTCAAGGCTGGGGCGCCTGGAGCCAGACATTAGGACTGTGCCTACGGAATGCATGGGAATTCTGCCCTTTTCATTGTCCAAAATCGTACAAATTAGGTGAACCCTCCAAAGTCCCCGCGGCCATCCCAATAGTGTAGGTCTCCCGGGACATACAAGGGCGGTCTGACACAAGTTGAGCATCTACTTCCACTCATATCATAGATTGATGTCTCCATAGAGGAAGATGTAACAAGAAAAAACCCTAGGCCATAATCGGATCCAAGGCATTGGTTTGCAGGCATGTCTCCTCAAAAGCCTGGATCCCAAGACCAGCATAGGGGGTTTCCTGAATGCACCCATCAGAACAAATCTCGTCTCCACAAGGAAACTTGTGCATGGGAGCTATGTCAAAAGCTTAGGAGAATACTTCAGGGTCCCAGGGCCACCGCCCCATTCCAAGGCCCTCCTGGACACAAACACATATTAGGCCCCATCCTCAGGAAAGTCCATTTCAACTCAGCCACCCCGGATACTCCCGAAGACCCACCCGATCTCAACTGCCTTGTTGCTAGGAGACAATTGGAATGCTAGGCGGGCTTCCCTGGCATCCATCCTCGAACGGTGCTCTGGAGTCATTCTATATGGGATGTCCTGGAGCTGCCCAACAGGTCTCAATTGTCCCGCAGAAGGAATCCTTGAAGGGGGCATCCCACAACTCCCAACGTGGGAAAACCTCAATGGCCTCGAGATTCTGCTCCCTTCATGAAGCGGCCGTCATGCACAGAAACTCCAACCTGAGCCAACGTCTGAACCTCGCCGTGAATTCAGATGCATGAGATATTGGTTCAGGGGGTACCTGCCGTGCCCTCGGCCTGAAGCCCTAGTGTAGCTTGTGTTCTCAGACGTCTGTCCGCACACTCCTGGCCCAGAATCCCTCAAGTTTGGCAATTCCGGACCCACAATGCAGCACTCTGCCAGCCCTCTAGAAAAAATATCTCGCCTAATGAGCTGCCCAGGCACCTCAAATGAGGATCAACCTACACGGCTCTCGACTATACCCAAATTATATACTCTAACCTGGGCACTAATGCACTGTCTGACACAACCTGAGCCCGAACCTCCTGACCAACTCCCAGGCAGCTGACCGCACACTGAGCGCATCAGAACCTCCAAGGCCTTATGTCGTCGACTCTTCCCAACTGCGGTTTTCAGGCTTCAGAACCTAGACCTTATCTCCAACCACTGCCCAGGGTTGAAAATGATGCAGAAATCAGAACTCCTTCCCCATGGCAACAGACCTTGTGTTTGGCATGTCGTCCAAACTTCAGTGTAGTTGAAACCAGTGTGTCCCAACAAGCCCCGCCCATGCTCGCAGGCCACATTGGTGACTAACACACATTGTGACCCTCAGCCTAAGCCCAGTCCTCAAGTAAGGCTTCTCAGTGGCTGGATGAAGAGACAGCATATTGGGCCTGCCATGCCCCTAGGCCCCAATGTTTTACCATAGTTTTGTTTGTCCCTTCACTCTTCCCCAGGGCTCTGCCTTGGAATTCCTCTTTGGTTGGGACACCTGATATAACAAAACTGAAAGGAGACCACCCATCCCACAGATTGACGAATAACAATTGGGACCGGGCCAAATCCACAGAGAGGAAGATTCGTCCATCGACCATGAGGCCTCTCCACATTCCACGGTCATCGTTGATACAAAATCCAGAGACAAAAGCCTGAGCAAGCGCCTCAGACTCGCTCTTTCTTCATATCCTGAAGAGTTCTTCTCATGGTTTGTAGATTGGGCCTGCCATACCTACGTCCCCAAACCTAAGCTGAGTTTGTGTTTTCAGACTTCTGTCCTCAAAGGCCTGGGCAAACAACCTCAAGGCTGGGGCGCCTGGAGCCAGACATTAGGACTGTGCCTACCGAATGCATGGGAATTCTGCCCTTTTCATTGTCCAAAATCGTACAAATTAGGTGAACCCTCCAAAGTCCCCACGGCCATCCCAATAGTGTAGGTCTCCCGGGACATACAAGGGCGGTCTGACACAAGTTGAGCATCTACTTCCACTCATATCATAGATTGATGTCTCCATAGAGGAAGATGTAACAAGAAAAAACCCTAGGCCATAATCGGATCCAAGGCATTGGTTTGCAGGCATGTCTCCTCAAAAGCCTGGATCCCAAGACCAGCATAGGGGGTTTCCTGAATGCACCCATCAGAACAAATCTCGTCTCCACAAGGAAACTTGTGCATGGGAGCTATGTCAAAAGCTTAGGAGAATACTTCAGGGTCCCAGGGCCACCGCCCCATTCCAAGGCCATCCTGGACACAAACACATATTAGGCCCCATCCTCAGGAAAGTCCATTTCAACTCAGCCACCCCGGATACTCCCGAAGACCCACCCGATCTCAACTGCCTTGTTGCTAGGAGACAATTGGAATGCTAGGCGGGCTTCCCTGGCATCCATCCTCGAACGGTGCTCTGGAGTCATTCTATATGGGATGTCCTGGAGCTGCCCAACAGGTCTCAATTGTCCCGCAGAAGGAATCCTTGAAGGGGGCATCCCACAACTCCCAACGTGGGAAAACCTCAATGGCCTCGAGATTCTGCTCCCTTCATGAAGCGGCCGTCATGCACAGAAACTCCAACCTGAGCCAACGTCTGAACCTCGCCGTGAATTCAGATGCATGAGATATTGGTTCAGGGGGTACCTGCCGTGCCCTCGGCCTGAAGCCCTAGTGTAGCTTGTGTTCTCAGACGTCTGTCCGCACACTCCTGGCCCAGAATCCCTCAAGTTTGGCAATTCCGGACCCACAATGCAGCACTCTGCCAGCCCTCTAGAAAAAATATCTCGCCTAATGAGCTGCCCAGGCACCTCAAATGAGGATCAACCTACACGGCTCTCGACTATACCCAAATTATATACTCTAACCTGGGCACTAATGCACTGTCTGACACAACCTGAGCCCGAACCTCCTGACCAACTCCCAGGCAGCTGACCGCACACTGAGCGCATCAGAACCTCCAAGGCCTTATGTCGTCGACTCTTCCCAACTGCGGTTTTCAGGCTTCAGAACCTAGACCTTATCTCCAACCACTGCCCAGGGTTGAAAATGATGTAGAAATCAGAACTCCTTCCCCATGGCAACAGACCTTGTGTTTGGCATGTCGTCCAAACTTCAGTGTAGTTGAAACCAGTGTGTCCCAACAAGCCCCGCCCATGCTCGCGGGCCACATTGGTGACTAACACACATTGTGACCCTCAGCCTAAGCCCAGTCCTCAAGTAAGGCTTCTCAGTGACTGGATGAAGAGACAGCATATTGGGCCTGCCATGCCCCTAGGCCCCAATGTTTTACCATAGTTTTGTTTGTCCCTTCACTCTTCCCCAGGGCTCTGCCTTGGAATTCCTCTTTGGTTGGGACACCTGATATAACAAAACTGAAAGGAGACCACCCATCCCACAGATTGACGAATAACAATTGGGACCGGGCCAAATCCACAGAGAGGAAGATTCGTCCATCGACCATGAGGCCTCTCCACATTCCACGGTCATCGTTGATACAAAATCCAGAGACAAAAGCCTGAGCAAGCGCCTCAGACTCGCTCTTTCTTCATATCCTGAAGAGTTCTTCTCATGGTTTGTAGATTGGGCCTGCCATACCTACGTCCCCAAACCTAAGCTGAGTTTGTTTTTTCAGACTTCTGTCCTCAAAGGCCTGGGCAAACAACCTCAAGGCTGGGGCGCCTGGAGCCAGACATTAGGACTGTGCCTACCGAATGCATGGGAATTCTGCCCTTTTCATTGTCCAAAATCGTACAAATTAGGTGAACCCTCCAAAGTCCCCGCGGCCATCCCAATAGTGTAGGTCTCCCGGGACATACAAGGGCGGTCTGACACAAGTTGAGCATCTACTTCCACTCATATCATAGATTGATGTCTCCATAGAGGAAGATGTAACAAGAAAAAACCCTAGGCCATAATCGGATCCAAGGCATTGGTTTGCAGGCATGTCTCCTCAAAAGCCTGGATCCCAAGACCAGCATAGGGGGTTTCCTGAGGCACCCATCAGAACAAATCTCGTCTCCACAAGGAAACTTGTGCATGGGAGCTATGTCAAAAGCTTAGGAGAATACTTCAGGGTCCCAGGGCCACCGCCCCATTCCAAGGCCCTCCTGGACACAAACACATATTAGGCCCCATCCTCAGGAAAGTCCATTTCAACTCAGCCACCCCGGATACTCCCGAAGACCCACCCGATCTCAACTGCCTTGTTGCTAGGAGACAATTGGAATGCTAGGCGGGCTTCCCTGGCATCCATCCTCGAACGGTGCTCTGGAGTCATTCTATATGGGATGTCCTGGAGCTGCCCAACAGGTCTCAATTGTCCCGCAGAAGGAATCCTTGAAGGGGGCATCCCACAACTCCCAACGTGGGAAAACCTCAATGGCCTCGAGATTCTGCTCCCTTCATGAAGCGTCCGTCATGCACAGAAACTCCAACCTGAGCCAACGTCTGAACCTCGCCGTGACTTCAGATGCATGAGATATTGTTTCAGGGGGTACCTGCCGTGCCCTCGGCCTGAAGCCCAAGTGTAGCTTGTGTTCTCAGACGTCTGTCCGCACACTCCTGGCCCAGAATCCCTCAAGTTTGGCAATTCCGGACCCACAATGCAGCACTCTGCCAGCCCTCTAGAAAAAATATCTCGCCTAATGAGCTGCCCAGGCACCTCAAATGAGGATCAACCTACACGGCTCTCGACTATACCCAAATTATATACTCAAACCTGGGCACTAATGCACTGTCTGACACAACCTGAGCCCGAACCTCCTGACCAACTCCCAGGCAGCTGACCGCACACTGAGCGCATCAGAACCTCCAAGGCCTTATGTCGTCGACTCTTCCCAACTGCGGTTTTCAGGCTTCAGAACCTAGACCTTATCTCCAACCACTGCCCAGGGTTGAAAATGATGCAGAAACCAGAACTCCTTCCCCATGGCAACAGACCTTGTGTTTGGCATGTCGTCCAAACTTCAGTGTAGTTGAAACCAGTGTGTCCCAACAAGCCCCGCCCATGCTCGCAGGCCACATTGGTGACTAACACACATTGTGACCCTCAGCCTAAGCCCAGTCCTCAAGTAAGGCTTCTCAGTGGCTGGATGAAGAGACAGCATATTGGGCCTGCCATGCCCCTAGGCCCCAATGTTTTACCATAGTTTTGTTTGTCCCTTCACTCTTCCCCAGGGCTCTGCCTTGGAATTCCTCTTTGGTTGGGACACCTGATATAACAAAACTGAAAGGAGACCACCCATCCCACAGATTGACGAATAACAATTGGGACCGGGCCAAATCCACAGAGAGGAAGATTCGTCCATCGACCATGAGGCCTCTCCACATTCCACGGTCATCGTTGATACAAAATCCAGAGACAAAAGCCTGAGCAAGCACCTCAGACTCGCTCTTTCTTCATATCCTGAAGAGTTCTTCTCATGGTTTGTAGATTGGGCCTGCCATACCTACGTCCCCAAACCTAAGCTGAGTTTGTGTTTTCAGACTTCTGTCCTCAAAGACCTGGGCAAACAACCTCAAGGCTGGGGCGCCTGGAGCCAGACATTAGGACTGTGCCTACCGTATGCATGGGAATTCTGCCCTTTTCATTGTCCAAAATCGTACAAATTAGGTGAACCCTCCAAAGTCCCCGCGGCCATCCCAATAGTGTAGGTCTCCCGGGACATACAAGGGCGGTCTGACACAAGTTGAGCATCTACTTCCACTCATATCATAGATTGATGTCTCCATAGAGGAAGATGTAACAAGAAAAAACCCTAGGCCATAATCGGATCCAAGGCATTGGTTTGCAGGCATGTCTCCTCAAAAGCCGGGATCCCAAGACCAGCATAGGGGGTTTCCTGAGGCACCCATCAGAACAAATCTCGTCTCAACAAGGAAACTTGTGCATGGGAGCTATGTCAAAAGCTTAGGAGAATACTTCAGGGTCCCAGGGCCACCGCCCCATTCCAAGGCCCTCCTGGACACAAACACATATAAGGCCCCATCCTCAGGAAAGTCCATTTCAACTCAGCCACCCCTGATACTCCCGAAGACGCACCCATCTCAACTGCCTTGTTGCTAGATGTCAATTGGAATGCGAGGCGGGCTTCCCTGGCATCCATCCTCGAACGGTGCTCTGGAGTCATTCTATATGGGATGTCCTGGAGCTGCCCAACAGGTCTCAATTGTCCCGCAGAAGGAATCCTTGAAGGGGGCATCCCACAACTTTCAACGTGGGAAAACCTCAATGGCCTCGAGATTCTGCTCCCTTCATGAAGCGGCCGTCATGCACAGAAACTCCAACCTGAGCCAACGTCTGAACCTCGCCGTGACTTCAGATGCATGAGATATTGTTTCAGGGGGTACCTGCCGTGCCCTCGGCCTGAAGCCCAAGTGTAGCTTGTGTTCTCAGACGTCTGTCCGCACACTCCTGGCCCAGAATCCCTCAAGTTTGGCAATTCCGGACCCACAATGCAGCACTCTGCCAGCCCTCTAGAAAAAATATCTCGCCTAATGAGCTGCCCAGGAACCTCAAATGAGGATCAACCTACACGGCTCTCTACTATACCCAAATTATGTACTCAAACCTGGGCACTAATGCACTGTCTGACACAACCTGAGCCCGAACCTCCTGACCAACTCCCAGGCAGCTGACCGCACACTGAGCGCATCAGACCCTCCAAGGCCTTATGTCGTCGACTCTTCCCAACTGCGGTTTTCAGGCTTCAGAACCTAGACCTTATCTCCAACCACTGCCCAGGGTTGAAAATGATGTAGAAATCAGAACTCCTTCCCCATGGCAACAGACCTTGTGTTTGGCATGTCGTCCAAACTTCAGTGTAGTTGAAACCAGTGTGTCCCAACAAGCCCCGCCCATGCTCGTGGGCCACATTGGTGACTAACACACATTGTGACCCTCAGCCTAAGCCCAGTCCTCAAGTAAGGCTTCTCAGTGACTGGATGAAGAGACAGCATATTGGGCCTGCCATGCCCCTAGGCCCCAATGTTTTACCATAGTTTTGTTTGTCCCTTCACTCTTCCCCAGGGCTCTGCCTTGGAATTCCTCTTTGGTTGGGACACCTGATATAACAAAACTGAAAGGAGACCACCCATCCCACAGATTGACGAATAACAATTGGGACCGGGCCAAATCCACAGAGAGGAAGATTCGTCCATCGACCATGAGGCCTCTCCACATTCCACAGTCATCGTTGATACAAAATCCAGAGACAAAAGCCTGAGCAAGCGCCTCATACTCGCTCTTTCTGCATATCCTAAGAGTTCTTCTCATGGTTTGTAGATTGGGCCTGCCATACCTACGTCCCCAAACCTAAGCTGAGTTTGTGTTTTCAGACTTCTGTCCTCAAAGGCCTGGGCAAACAACCTCAAGGCTGGGGCGCCTGGAGCCAGACATTAGGACTGTGCCTACCGTATGCATGGGAATTCTGCCCTTTTCATTGTCCAAAATCGTACAAATTAGGTGAACCCTCCAAAGTCCCCGCGGCCATCCCAATAGTGTAGGTCTCCCGGGACATACAAGGGCGGTCTGACACAAGTTGAGCATCTACTTCCACTCATATCATAGATTGATGTCTCCATAGAGGAAGATGTAACAAGAAAAAACCCTAGGCCATAATCGGATCCAAGGCATTGGTTTGCAGGCATGTCTCCTCAAAAGCCGGGATCCCAAGACCAGCATAGGGGGTTTCCTGAGGCACCCATCAGAACAAATCTCGTCTCCACAAGGAAACTTGTGCATGGGAGCTATGTCAAAAGCTTAGGAGAATACTTCAGGGTCCCAGGGCCACCGCCCCATTCCAAGGCCCTCCTGGACACAAACACATATAAGGCCCCATCCTCAGGAAAGTCCATTTCAACTCAGCCACCCCTGATACTCCCGAAGACGCACCCGATCTCAACTGCCTTGTTGCTAGATGTCAATTGGAATGCGAGGCGGGCTTCCCTGGCATCCATCCTCGAACGGTGCTCTGGAGTCATTCTATATGGGATGTCCTGGAGCTGCCCAACAGGTCTCAATTGTCCCGCAGAAGGAATTCTTGAAGGGGGCATCCCACAACTCCCAACGTGGGAAAACCTCAATGGCCTCGAGATTCCGCTCCCTTCATGAAGCGTCCGTCATGCACAGAAACTCCAACCTGAGCCAACGTCTGAAACTCGCCGTGACTTCAGATGCATGAGATATTGGTTCAGATCTGCAGGGGGTACCTGCCGTGCCCTCGGCCTGAAGCCCAAGTGTAGCTTTTGTTCTCAGACTTCTGTCCTCACACTCCTGGCCCAGAAGCCCTAAAGTTTGGCAATACCGGACCCACAATGCAGCACTCTGCCTGCCCTCAAAAAAAATATCTTGCCTAATGAGCTGCCCAGGCACCTCAAATGATGATCAACCTACACGGCACTCGACTGTACCCAAATTATGTAGTCTAACCTGGGCACTAAGGCACTGTTGCCCACAACCTGAGCCCGAACCTCCTGACCAACACCCAGGCAGATGACCGCACACTGTGCACCTCAGACGCGCCATGGCCATAAGTCCTCATCTCTTCACAACTGCGGTTTCCAGGCTTCAGAACCTAGACCTTATCTCCAACCACTGCCCAGGGTTGAAAATGATGCAGAAATCAGAACTACTTCCCCATGGCAAGAGACCTTGTGATTGACATGTTCTCCAAAGTTCAGTGTAGTTGAAAGCAGTGTGGCCCAAGAGGCCCCGCCCATGCTCGCAGGCCACATTGGTCAAAAACACACATTGTGACCCTCAGCCTGAAGCCGGTCCTCAAGTAAGGCCTCTCAGTAGCTGGATGAAGAGACAGCATATTGGGCTTGCCATGGCCCTAGGCCCCAATTTTTAACCATAGTTTGGGTTGTCCCTTCACTCTTCCCCAGGTCTCTGCTTTGGAATTGCTCTTTGGTTGGGACACCTGAGCTAACAAACCTGATAGGCGACTTCCCAACCGACTGATTGACGAAAAACAATTGGGAACGGGCCAAATACACAGAGAGGAAGTTTCGTCCATGGCCCATGAGGCCTCCCAACATTCCACGGCCGTCGTAGATACAAAATCCAGAGACAAAAGCCTGAGCAAGCGCCTCAGACTCGCTCTTTCTGCATATCCTAAGAGTTCTTCTCATGGTTTGTAGATTGGGCCTGCCATACCTACGTCCCCAAACCTAAGCTGAGTTTGTGTTTTCAGACTTCTGTCCTCAAAGGCCTGGGCAAACAACCTCAAGGCTGGGGCGCCTGGAGCCAGACATTAGGACTGTGCCTACCGAATGCATGGGAATTCTGCCCTTTTCATTGTCCAAAATCGTACAAATTAGGTGAACCCTCCAAAGTCCCCGCGGCCATCCCAATAGTGTAGGTCTCCCGGGACATACAAGGGCGGTCTGACACAAGTTGAGCATCTACTTCCACTCATATCATAGATTGATGTCTCCATAGAGGAAGATGTAACAAGAAAAAACCCTAGGCCATAATCGGATCCAAGGCATTGGTTTGCAGGCATGTCTCCTCAAAAGCCGGGATCCCAAGACCAGCATAGGGGGTTTCCTGAGGCACCCATCAGAACAAATCTCGTCTCCACAAGGAAACTTGTGCATGGGAGCTATGTCAAAAGCTTAGGAGAATACTTCAGGGTCCCAGGGCCACCGCACCATTCCAAGGCCCTCCTGGACACAAACACATATTAGGCCCCATCCTCAGGAAAGTCCATTTCAACTCAGCCACCCCGGATACTCCCGAAGACCCACCCGATCTCAACTGCCTTGTTGCTAGGAGACAATTGGAATGCGAGGCGGGCTTCCCTGGCATCCATCCTCGAACGGTGCTCTGGAGTCATTCTATATGGGATGTCCTGGAGCTGCCCAACAGGTCTCAATTGTCCCGCAGAAGGAATCCTTGAAGGGGGCATCCCACAACTCCCAACGTGGGAAAACCTCAATGGCCTCGAGATTCTGCTCCCTTCATGAAGCGTCCGTCATGCACAGAAACTCCAACCTGAGCCAACGTCTGAACCTCGCCGTGACTTCAGATGCATGAGATATTGTTTCAGGGGGTACCTGCCGTGCCCTCGGCCTGAAGCCCAAGTGTAGCTTGTGTTCTCAGACGTCTGTCCGCACACTCCTGGCCCAGAAGCCCTCAAGTTTGGCAATTCCGGACCCACAATGCAGCACTCTGCCAGCCCTCTAGAAAAAATATCTCGCCTAATGAGCTGCCCAGGCACCTCAAATGAGGATCACCCTACACGGCTCTCGACTATACCCAAATTATATACTCTAACCTGGGCACTAATGCACTGTCTGAGACAACCTGAGCCCGAACCTCCTGACCAACTCCCAGGCAGCTGACCGCACACTGAGCGCATCAGACCCTCCAAGGCCTTATGTCGTCGACTCTTCCCAACTGCGGTTTTCAGGCTTCAGATCCTAGACCTTATCTCCAACCACTGCCCAGGGTTGAAAATGATGTAGAAATCAGAACTCCTTCCCCATGGCAACAGACCTTGTGTTTGGCATGTCGTCCAAACTTCAGTGTAGTTGAAACCAGTGTGTCCCAACAAGCCCCGCCCATGCTCGCGGGCCACATTGGTGACTAACACACATTGTGACCCTCAGCCTAAGCCCAGTCCTCAAGTAAGGCTTCTCAGTGGCTGGATGA
This sequence comes from Mustela nivalis, assembly GCF_964662115.1. Taxonomy (NCBI): domain Eukaryota; kingdom Metazoa; phylum Chordata; class Mammalia; order Carnivora; family Mustelidae; genus Mustela; species Mustela nivalis. Next base: position 66,229 of record NW_028134957.1, on the reverse strand, counting down.
AGAGACAGCATATTGGGCCTGCCATGCCCCTAGGCCCCAATGTTTTACCATAGTTTTGTTTGTCCCTTCACTCTTCCCCAGGGCTCTGCCTTGGAATTCCTCTTTGGTTGGGACACCTGATATAACAAAACTGAAAGGAGACCACCCATCCCACAGATTGACGAATAACAATTGGGACCGGGCCAAATCCACAGAGAGGAAGATTCGTCCATCGACCATGAGGCCTCTCCACATTCCACGGTCATCGTTGATACAAAATCCAGAGACAAAAGCCTGAGCAAGCGCCTCAGACTCGCTCTTTCTTCATATCCTGAAGAGTTCTTCTCATGCTTTGTAGATTGGGCCTGCCATACCTACGTCCCCAAACCTAAGCTGAGTTTGTGTTTTCAGACTTCTGTCCTCAAAGGCCTGGGCAAACAACCTCAAGGCTGGGCGCCTGGAGCCAGACATTAGGACTGTGCCTACCGAATGCATGGGAATTCTGCCCTTTTCATTGTCCAAAATCGTACAAATTAGGTGAACCCTCCAAAGTCCCCGCGGCCATCCCAATAGTGTAGGTCTCCCGGGACATACAAGGGCGGTCTGACACAAGTTGAGCATCTACTTCCACTCATATCATAGATTGATGTCTCCATAGAGGAAGATGTAACAAGAAAAAACCCTAGGCCATAATCGGATCCAAGGCATTGGTTTGCAGGCATGTCTCCTCAAAAGCCTGGATCCCAAGACGAGCATAGGGGGTTTCCTGAGGCACCCATCAGAACAAATCTCGTCTCCACAAGGAAACTTGTGCATGGGAGCTATGTCAAAAGCTTAGGAGAATACTTCAGGGTCCCAGGGCCACCGCCCCATTCCAAGGCCCTCCTGGACACAAACACATATTAGGCCCCATCCTCAGGAAAGTCCATTTCAACTCAGCCACCCCGGATACTCCCGAAGACGCACCCGATCTCAACTGCCTTGTTGCTAGATGTCAATTGGAATGCGAGGCGGGCTTCCCTGGCATCCATCCTCGAACGGTGCTCTGGAGTCATTCTATATGGGATGTCCTGGAGCTGCCCAACAGGTCTCAATTGTCCCGCAGAAGGAATTCTTGAAGGGGGCATCCCACAACTCCCAACGTGGGAAAACCTCAATGGCCTCGAGATTCCGCTCCCTTCATGAAGCGTCCGTCATGCACAGAAACTCCAACCTGAGCCAACGTCTGAAACTCGCCGTGACTTCAGATGCATGAGATATTGGTTCAGATCTGCAGGGGGTACCTGCCGTGCCCTCGGCCTGAAGCCTAAGTGTAGCTTTTGTTCTAAGACTTCTGTCCTCACACTCCTGGCCCAGAAGCCCTCAAGTTTGGCAATACCGGACCCACAATGCAGCACTCTGCCTGCCCTCAAAAAAAATATCTTGCCTAATGAGCTGCCCAGGCACCTCAAATGATGATCAACCTACACGGCACTCGACTGTACCCAAATTATGTAGTCTAACCTGGGCACTAAGGCACTGTTGCCCACAACCTGAACCCGAACCTCCTGACCAACACCCAGGCAGATGACCGCACACTGTGCACCTCAGACGCGCCATGGCCATAAGTCCTCATCTCTTCTCAACTGCGGTTTCCAGGCTTCAGAACCTAGACCTTATCTCCAACCACTGCCCAGGGTTGAAAATGATGCAGAAATCAGAACTACTTCCCCATGGCAAGAGACCTTGTGATTGACATGTTCTCCAAAGTTCAGTGTAGTTGAAAGCAGTGTGGCCCAAGAGGCCCCGCCCATGCTCGCAGGCCACATTGGTCAAAAACACACATTGTGACCCTCAGCCTGAAGCCGGTCCTCAAGTAAGGCCTCTCAGTAGCTGGATGAAGAGACAGCATATTGGGCTTGCCATGGCCCTAGGCCCCAATTTTTAACCATAGTTTGGGTTGTCCCTTCACCCTTCCCCAGGTCTCTGCTTTGGAATTGCTCTTTGGTTGGGACACCTGAGCTAACAAACCTGATAGGCGACTTCCCAACCGACTGATTGACGAAAAACAATTGGGAACGGGCCAAATAAACAGAGAGGAAGTTTCGTCCATGGCCCATGAGGCCTCCCAACATTCCACGGCCGTCGTAGATACAAAATCCAGAGACAAAAGCCTGAGCAAGCGCCTCAGACTCACTCTTTCTGCATATCCTAAGAGTTCTTCTCATGGTTTGTAGATTGGGCCTGCCATACCTACGTCCCCAAACCTAAGCTGAGTTTGTGTTTTCAGACTTCTGTCCTCAAAGGCCTGGGCAAACAACCTCAAGGCTGGGGCGCCTGGAGCCAGACATTAGGACTGTGCCTACCGAATGCATGGGAATTCTGCCCTTTTCATTGTCCAAAATCGTACAAATTAGGTGAACCCTCCAAAGTCCCCGCGGCCATCCCAATAGTGTAGGTCTCCCGGGACATACAAGGGCGGTCTGACACAAGTTGAGCATCTACTTCCACTCATATCATAGATTGATGTCTCCATAGAGGAAGATGTAACAAGAAAAAACCCTAGGCCATAATCGGATCCAAGGCATTGGTTTGCAGGCATGTCTCCTCAAAAGCCGGGATCCCAAGACCAGCATAGGGGGTTTCCTGAGGCACCCATCAGAACAAATCTCATCTCCACAAGGAAACTTGTGCATGGGAGCTATGTCAAAAGCTTAGGAGAATACTTCAGGGTCCCAGGGCCACCGCACCATTCCAAGGCCCTCCTGGACACAAACACATATTAGGCCCCATCCTCAGGAAAGTCCATTTCAACTCAGCCACCCCGGATACTCCCGAAGACCCACCCGATCTCAACTGCCTTGTTGCTAGGAGACAATTGGAATGCGAGGCGGGCTTCCCTGGCATCCATCCTCGAACGGTGCTCTGGAGTCATTCTATATGGGATGTCCTGGAGCTGCCCAACAGGTCTCAATTGTCCCGCAGAAGGAATCCTTGAAGGGGGCATCCCACAACTCCCAACGTGGGAAAACCTCAATGGCCTCGAGATTCTGCTCCCTTCATGAAGCGTCCGTCATGCACAGAAACTCCAACCTGAGCCAACGTCTGAACCTCGCCGTGACTTCAGATGCATGAGATATTGTTTCAGGGGGTACCTGCCGTGCCCTCTGCCTGAAGCCCAAGTGTAGCTTGTGTTCTCAGACGTCTGTCCGCACACTCCTGGCCCAGAAGCCCTCAAGTTTGGCAATTCCGGACCCACAATGCAGCACTCTGCCAGCCCTCTAGAAAAAATATCTCGCCTAATGAGCTGCCCAGGCACCTCAAATGAGGATCACCCTACACGGCTCTCGACTATACCCAAATTATATACTCTAACCTGGGCACTAATGCACTGTCTGAGACAACCTGAGCCCGAACCTCCTGACCAACTCCCAGGCAGCTGACCGCACACTGAGCGCATCAGACCCTCCAAGGCCTTATGTCGTCGACTCTTCCCAACTGCGGTTTTCAGGCTTCAGAACCTAGACCTTATCTCCAACCACTGCCCAGGGTTGAAAATGATGTAGAAATCAGAACTCCTTCCCCATGGCAACAGACCTTGTGTTTGGCATGTCGTCCAAACTTCAGTGTAGTTGAAACCAGTGTGTCCCAACAAGCCCCGCCCATGCTCGCGGGCCACATTGGTGACTAACACACATTGTGACCCTCAGCCTACCCAGTCCTCAAGTAAGGCTTCTCAGTGGCTGGATGAAGAGACAGCATATTGGGCCTGCCATGCCCCTAGGCCCCAATGTTTTACCATAGTTTTGTTTGTCCCTTCACTCTTCCCCAGGGCTCTGCCTTGGAATTCCTCTTTGGTTGGGACACCTGATATAACAAAACTGAAAGGAGACCACCCATCCCACAGATTGACGAATAACAATTGGGACCGGGCCAAATCCACAGAGAGGAAGATTCGTCCATCGACCATGAGGCCTCTCCACATTCCACGGTCATCGTTGATACAAAATCCAGAGACAAAAGCCTGAGCAAGCGCCTCAGACTCGCTCTTTCTTCATATCCTGAAGAGTTCTTCTCATGCTTTGTAGATTGGGCCTGCCATACCTACGTCCCCAAACCTAAGCTGAGTTTGTGTTTTCAGACTTCTGTCCTCAAAGGCCTGGGCAAACAACCTCAAGGCTGGGGCGCCTGGAGCCAGACATTAGGACTGTGCCTACCGAATGCATGGGAATTCTGCCCTTTTCATTGTCCAAAATCGTACAAATTAGGTGAACCCTCCAAAGTCCCCGCGGCCATCCCAATAGTGTAGGTCTCCCGGGACATACAAGGGCGGTCTGACACAAGTTGAGCATCTACTTCCACTCATATCATAGATTGATGTCTCCATAGAGGAAGATGTAACAAGAAAAAACCCTAGGCCATAATCGGATCCAAGGCATTGGTTTGCAGGCATGTCTCCTCAAAAGCCTGGATCCCAAGACGAGCATAGGGGGTTTCCTGAGGCACCCATCAGAACAAATCTCGTCTCCACAAGGAAACTTGTGCATGGGAGCTATGTCAAAAGCTTAGGAGAATACTTCAGGGTCCCAGGGCCACCGCCCCATTCCAAGGCCCTCCTGGACACAAACACATATTAGGCCCCATCCTCAGGAAAGTCCATTTCAACTCAGCCACCCCGGATACTCCCGAAGATGCACCCGATCTCAACTGCCTTGTTGCTAGATGTCAATTGGAATGCGAGGCGGGCTTCCCTGGCATCCATCCTCGAACGGTGCTCTGGAGTCATTCTATATGGGATGTCCTGGAGCTGCCCAACAGGTCTCAATTGTCCCGCAGAAGGAATTCTTGAAGGGGGCATCCCACAACTCCCAACGTGGGAAAACCTCAATGGCCTCGAGATTCCGCTCCCTTCATGAAGCGTCCGTCATGCACAGAAACTCCAACCTGAGCCAACGTCTGAAACTCGCCGTGACTTCAGATGCATGAGATATTGGTTCAGATCTGCAGGGGGTACCTGCCGTGCCCTCGGCCTGAAGCCTAAGTGTAGCTTTTGTTCTAAGACTTCTGTCCTCACACTCCTGGCCCAGAAGCCCTCAAGTTTGGCAATACCGGACCCACAATGCAGCACTCTGCCTGCCCTCAAAAAAAATATCTTGCCTAATGAGCTGCCCAGGCACCTCAAATGATGATCAACCTACACGGCACTCGACTGTACCCAAATTATGTAGTCTAACCTGGGCACTAAGGCACTGTTGCCCACAACCTGAGCCCGAACCTCCTGACCAACACCCAGGCAGATGACCGCACACTGTGCACCTCAGACGCGCCATGGCCATAAGTCCTCATCTCTTCTCAACTGCGGTTTCCAGGCTTCAGAACCTAGACCTTATCTCCAACCACTGCCCAGGGTTGAAAATGATGCAGAAATCAGAACTACTTCCCCATGGCAAGAGACCTTGTGATTGACATGTTCTCCAAAGTTAAGTGTAGTTGAAAGCAGTGTGGCCCAAGAGGCCCCGCCCATGCTCGCAGGCCACATTGGTCAAAAACACACATTGTGACCCTCAGCCTGAAGCCGGTCCTCAAGTAAGGCCTCTCAGTAGCTGGATGAAGAGACAGCATATTGGGCTTGCCATGGCCCTAGGCCCCAATTTTTAACCATAGTTTGGGTTGTCCCTTCACTCTTCCCCAGGTCTCTGCTTTGGAATTGCTCTTTGGTTGGGACACCTGAGCTAACAAACCTGATAGGCGACTTCCCAACCGACTGATTGACGAAAAACAATTGGGAACGGGCCAAATACACAGAGAGGAAGTTTCGTCCATGGCCCATGAGGCCTCCCAACATTCCACGGCCGTCGTAGATACAAAATCCAGAGACAAAAGCCTGAGCAAGCGCCTCAGACTCGCTCTTTCTTCATATCCTAAGAGTTCTTCTCATGGTTTGTAGATTGGGCCTGCCATACCTACGTCCCCAAACCTAAGCTGAGTTTGTGTTTTCAGACTTCTGTCCTCAAAGGCCTGGGCAAACAACCTCAAGGCTGGGGCGCCTGGAGCCAGACATTAGGACTGTGCCTACCGAATGCATGGGAATTCTGCCCTTTTCATTGTCCAAAATCGTACAAATTAGGTGAACCCTCCAAAGTCCCCGCGGCCATCCCAATAGTGTAGGTCTCCCGGGACATACAAGGGCGGTCTGACACAAGTTGAGCATCTACTTCCACTCATATCATAGATTGATGTCTCCATAGAGGAAGATGTAACAAGAAAAAACCCTAGGCCATAATCGGATCCAAGGCATTGGTTTGCAGGCATGTCTCCTCAAAGGCCGGGATCCCAAGACCAGCATAGGGGGTTTCCTGAGGCACCCATCAGAACAAATCTCGTCTCCACAAGGAAACTTGTGCATGGGAGCTATGTCAAAAGCTTAGGAGAATACTTCAGGGTCCCAGGGCCACCGCCCCATTCCAAGGCCCTCCTGGACACAAACACATATTAGGCCCCATCCTCAGGAAAGTCCATTTCAACTCAGCCACCCCGGATACTCCCGAAGACCCACCCGATCTCAACTGCCTTGTTGCTAGGAGACAATTGGAATGCGAGGCGGGCTTCCCTGGCATCCATCCTCGAACGGTGCTCTGGAGTCATTCTATATGGGATGTCCTGGAGCTGCCCAACAGGTCTCAATTGTCCCGCAGAAGGAATCCTTGAAGGGGGCATCCCACAACTCCCAACGTGGGAAAACCTCAATGGCCTCGAGATTCTGCTCCCTTCATGAAGCGTCTGTCATGCACAGAAACTCCAACCTGAGCCAACGTCTGAACCTCGCCGTGACTTCAGATGCATGAGATATTGTTTCAGGGGGTACCTGCCGTGCCCTCGGCCTGAAGCCCAAGTGTAGCTTGTGTTCTCAGACGTCTGTCCGCACACTCCTGGCCCAGAATCCCTCAAGTTTGGCAATTCCGGACCCACAATGCAGCACTCTGCCAGCCCTCTAGAAAAAATATCTCGCCTAATGAGCTGCCCAGGCACCTCAAATGAGGATCAACCTACACGGCTCTCGACTATACCCAAATTATATACTCTAACCTGGGCACTAATGCACTGTCTGAGACAACCTGAGCCCGAACCTCCTGACCAACTCCCAGGCAGCTGACCGCACACTGAGCGCATCAGACCCTCCAAGGCCTTATGTCGTCGACTCTTCCCAACTGCGGTTTTCAGGCTTCAGATCCTAGACCTTATCTCCAACCACTGCCCAGGGTTGAAAATGATGTAGAAATCAGAACTCCTTCCCCATGGCAACAGACCTTGTGTTTGGCATGTCGTCCAAACTTCAGTGTAGTTGAAACCAGTGTGTCCCAACAAGCCCCGCCCATGCTCGCGGGCCACATTGGTGACTAACACACATTGTGACCCTCAGCCTAAGCCCAGTCCTCAAGTAAGGCTTCTCAGTGGCTGGATGAATAGACAGCATATTGGGCCTGCCATGCCCCTAGGCCCCAATGTTTTACCATAGTTTTGTTTGTCCCTTCACTCTTCCCCAGGGCTCTGCCTTGGAATTCCTCTTTGGTTGGGACACCTGATATAACAAAACTGAAAGGAGACCACCCATCCCACAGATTGACGAATAACAATTGGGTCCGGGCCAAATCCACAGAGAGGAAGATTCGTCCATCGACCATGAGGCCTCTCCACATTCCACGGTCATCGTTGATACAAAATCCAGAGACAAAAGCCTGAGCAAGCGCCTCAGACTCGCTCTTTCTTCATATCCTGAAGAGTTCTTCTCATGCTTTGTAGATTGGGCCTGCCATACCTACGTCCCCAAACCTAAGCTGAGTTTGTGTTTTCAGACTTCTGTCCTCAAAGGCCTGGGCAAACAACCTCAAGGCTGGGGCGCCTGGAGCCAGACATTAGGACTGTGCCTACCGAATGCATGGGAATTCTGCCCTTTTCATTGTCCAAAATCGTACAAATTAGGTGAACCCTCCAAAGTCCCCGCGGCCATCCCAATAGTGTAGGTCTCCCGGGACATACAAGGGCGGTCTGACACAAGTTGAGCATCTACTTCCACTCATATCATAGATTGATGTCTCCATAGAGGAAGATGTAACAAGAAAAAACCCTAGGCCATAATCGGATCCAAGGCATTGGTTTGCAGGCATGTCTCCTCAAAAGCCTGGATCCCAAGACCAGCATAGGGGGTTTCCTGAGGCACCCATCAGAACAAATCTCGTCTCCACAAGGAAACTTGTGCATGGGAGCTATGTCAAAAGCTTAGGAGAATACTTCAGGGTCCCAGGGCCACCGCCCCATTCCAAGGCCCTCCTGGACACAAACACATATTAGGCCCCATCCTCAGGAAAGTCCATTTCAACTCAGCCACCCCGGATACTCCCGAAGACCCACCCGATCTCAACTGCCTTGTTGCTAGGAGACAATTGGAATGCGAGGCGGGCTTCCCTGGCATCCATCCTCGAACGGTGCTCTGGAGTCATTCTATATGGGATGTCCTGGAGCTGCCCAACAGGTCTCAATTGTCCCGCAGAAGGAATCCTTGAAGGGGGCATCCCACAACTCCCAACGTGGGAAAACCTCAATGGCCTCGAGATTCTGCTCCCTTCATGAAGCGTCTGTCATGCACAGAAACTCCAACCTGAGCCAACGTCTGAACCTCGCCGTGACTTCAGATGCATGAGATATTGTTTCAGGGGGTACCTGCCGTGCCCTCGGCCTGAAGCCCAAGTGTAGCTTGTGTTCTCAGACGTCTGTCCGCACACTCCTGGCCCAGAATCCCTCAAGTTTGGCAATTCCGGACCCACAATGCAGCACTCTGCCAGCCCTCTAGAAAAAATATCTCGCCTAATGAGCTGCCCAGGCACCTCAAATGAGGATCAACCTACACGGCTCTCGACTATACCCAAATTATATACTCTAACCTGGGCACTAATGCACTGTCTGAGACAACCTGAGCCCGAACCTCCTGACCAACTCCCAGGCAGCTGACCGCACACTGAGCGCATCAGACCCTCCAAGGCCTTATGTCGTCGACTCTTCCCAACTGCGGTTTTCAGGCTTCAGATCCTAGACCTTATCTCCAACCACTGCCCAGGGTTGAAAATGATGTAGAAATCAGAACTCCTTCCCCATGGCAACAGACCTTGTGTTTGGCATGTCGTCCAAACTTCAGTGTAGTTGAAACCAGTGTGTCCCAACAAGCCCCGCCCATGCTCGCGGGCCACATTGGTGACTAACACACATTGTGACCCTCAGCCTAAGCCCAGTCCTCAAGTAAGGCTTCTCAGTGGCTGGATGAATAGACAGCATATTGGGCCTGCCATGCCCCTAGGCCCCAATGTTTTACCATAGTTTTGTTTGTCCCTTCACTCTTCCCCAGGGCTCTGCCTTGGAATTCCTCTTTGGTTGGGACACCTGATATAACAAAACTGAAAGGAGACCACCCATCCCACAGATTGACGAATAACAATTGGGTCCGGGCCAAATCCACAGAGAGGAAGATTCGTCCATCGACCATGAGGCCTCTCCACATTCCACGGTCATCGTTGATACAAAATCCAGAGACAAAAGCCTGAGCAAGCGCCTCAGACTCGCTCTTTCTTCATATCCTGAAGAGTTCTTCTCATGCTTTGTAGATTGGGCCTGCCATACCTACGTCCCCAAACCTAAGCTGAGTTTGTGTTTTCAGACTTCTGTCCTCAAAGGCCTGGGCAAACAACCTCAAGGCTGGGGCGCCTGGAGCCAGACATTAGGACTGTGCCTACCGAATGCATGGGAATTCTGCCCTTTTCATTGTCCAAAATCGTACAAATTAGGTGAACCCTCCAAAGTCCCCGCGGCCATCCCAATAGTGTAGGTCTCCCGGGACATACAAGGGCGGTCTGACACAAGTTGAGCATCTACTTCCACTCATATCATAGATTGATGTCTCCATAGAGGAAGATGTAACAAGAAAAAACCCTAGGCCATAATCGGATCCAAGGCATTGGTTTGCAGGCATGTCTCCTCAAAAGCCTGGATCCCAAGACCAGCATAGGGGGTTTCCTGAGGCACCCATCAGAACAAATCTCGTCTCCACAAGGAAACTTGTGCATGGGAGCTATGTCAAAAGCTTAGGAGAATACTTCAGGGTCCCAGGGCCACCGCCCCATTCCAAGGCCCTCCTGGACACAAACACATATAAGGCCCCATCCTCAGGAAAGTCCATTTCAACTCAGCCACCCCTGATACTCCCGAAGACGCACCCGATCTCAACTGCCTTGTTGCTAGATGTCAATTGGAATGCGAGGCGGGCTTCCCTGGCATCCATCCTCGAACGGTGCTCTGGAGTCATTCTATATGGGATGTCCTGGAGCTGCCCAACAGGTCTCAATTGTCCCGCAGAAGGAATTCTTGAAGGGGGCATCCCACAACTCCCAACGTGGGAAAACCTCAATGGCCTCGAGATTCCGCTCCCTTCATGAAGCGTCCGTCATGCACAGAAACTCCAACCTGAGCCAACGTCTGAAACTCGCCGTGACTTCAGATGCATGAGATATTGGTTCAGATCTGCAGGGGGTACCTGCCGTGCCCTCGGCCTGAAGCCCAAGTGTAGCTTTTGTTCTCAGACTTCTGTCCTCACACTCCTGGCCCAGAAGCCCTCAAGTTTGGCAATACCGGACCCACAATGCAGCACTCTGCCTGCCCTCAAAAAAAATATCTTGCCTAATGAGCTGCCCAGGCACCTCAAATGATGATCAACCTACACGGCACTCGACTGTACCCAAATTATGTAGTCTAACCTGGGCACTAAGGCACTGTTGCCCACAACCTGAGCCCGAACCTCCTGACCAACACCCAGGCAGATGACCGCACACTGTGCACCTCAGACGCGCCATGGCCATAAGTCCTCATCTCTTCACAACTGCGGTTTCCAGGCTTCAGAACCTAGACCTTATCTCCAACCACTGCACAGGGTTGAAAATGATGCAGAAATCAGAACTCCTTCCCCATGGCAAGAGACCTTGTGATTGACATGTTCTCCAAAGTTCAGTGTAGTTGAAAGCAGTGTGGCCCAAGAGGCCCCGCCCATGCTCGCAGGCCACATTGGTCAAAAACACACATTGTGACCCTCAGCCTGAAGCCGGTCCTCAAGTAAGGCCTCTCAGTAGCTGGATGAAGAGACAGCATATTGGGCTTGCCATGGCCCTAGGCCCCAATTTTTAACCATAGTTTGGGTTGTCCCTTCACTCTTCCCCAGGTCTCTGCTTTGGAATTGCTCTTTGGTTGGGACACCTGAGCTAACAAACCTGATAGGCGACTTCCCAACCGACTGATTGACGAAAAACAATTGGGAACGGGCCAAATACACAGAGAGGAAGTTTCGTCCATGGCCCATGAGGCCTCCCAACATTCCACGGCCGTCGTAGATACAAAATCCAGAGACAAAAGCCTGAGCAAGCGCCTCAGACTCGCTCTTTCTGCATATCCTAAGAGTTCTTCTCATGGTTTGTAGATTGGGCCTGCCATACCTACGTCCCCAAACCTAAGCTGAGTTTGTGTTTTCAGACTTCTGTCCTCAAAGGCCTGGGCAAACAACCTCAAGGCTGGGGCGCCTGGAGCCAGACATTAGGACTGTGCCTACCGAATGCATGGGAATTCTGCCCTTTTCATTGTCCAAAATCGTACAAATTAGGTGAACCCTCCAAAGTCCCCGCGGCCATCCCAATAGTGTAGGTCTCCCGGGACATACAAGGGCGGTCTGACACAAGTTGAGCATCTACTTCCACTCATATCATAGATTGATGTCTCCATAGAGGAAGATGTAACAAGAAAAAACCCTAGGCCATAATCGGATCCAAGGCATTGATTTGCAGGCATGTCTCCTCAAAAGCCTGGATCCCAAGACCAGCATAGGGGGTTTCCTGAGGCACCCATCAGAACAAATCTCGTCTCCACAAGGAAACTTGTGCATGGGAGCTATGTCAAAAGCTTAGGAGAATACTTCAGGGTCCCAGGGCCACCGCCCCATTCCAAGGCCCTCCTGGACACAGACACATATTAGGCCCCATCCTCAGGAAAGTCCATTTCAACTCAGCCACCCCGGATACTCCCGAAGACCCACCCGATCTCAACTGCCTTGTTGCTAGGAGACAATTGGAATGCGAGGCGGGCTTCCCTGGCATCCATCCTCGAACGGTGCTCTGGAGTCATTCTATATGGGATGTCCTGGAGCTGCCCAACAGGTCTCAATTGTCCCGCAGTAGGAATCCTTGAAGGGGGCATCCCACAACTCCCAACGTGGGAAAACCTCAATGGCCTCGAGATTCTGCTCCCTTCATGAAGCGGCCGTCATGCACAGAAACTCCAACCTGAGCCAACGTCTGAACCTCGCCGTGACTTCAGATGCATGAGATATTGTTTCAGGGGGTACCTGCCGTGCCCTCGGCCTGAAGCCCAAGTGTAGCTTGTGTTCTCAGACGTCTGTCCGCACACTCCTGGCCCAGAATCCCTCAAGTTTGGCAATTCCGGACCCACAATGCAGCACTCTGCCAGCCCTCTAGAAAAAATATCTCGCCTAATGAGCTGCCCAGGCACCTCAAATGAGGATCAACCTACACGGCTCTCGACTATACCCAAATTATATACTCTAACCTGGGCACTAATGCACTGTCTGACACAACCTGAGCCCGAACCTCCTGACCAACTCCCAGGCAGCTGACCGCACACTGAGCGCATCAGACCCTCCAAGGCCTTATGTCGTCGACTCTTCCCAACTGCGGTTTTCAGGCTTCAGAACCTAGACCTTATCTCCAACCACTGCCCAGGGTTGAAAATGATGTAGAAATCAGAACTCCTTCCCCATGGCAACAGACCTTGTGTTTGGCATGTCGTCCAAACTTCAGTGTAGTTGAAACCAGTGTGTCCCAACAAGCCCCGCCCATGCTCGCGGGCCACATTGGTGACTAACACACATTGTGACCCTCAGCCTAAGCCCAGTCCTCAAGTAAGGCTTCTCAGTGGCTGGATGAAGAGACAGCATATTGGGCCTGCCATGCCCCTAGGCCCCAATGTTTTACCATAGTTTTGTTTGTCCCTTCACTCTTCCCCAGGGCTCTGCCTTGGAATTCCTCTTTGGTTGGGACACCTGATATAACAAAACTGAAAGGAGACCACCCATCCCACAGATTGACGAATAACAATTGGGACCGGGCCAAATCCACAGAGAGGAAGATTCGTCCATCGACCATGAGGCCTCTCCACATTCCACGGTCATCGTTGATACAAAATCCAGAGACAAAAGCCTGAGCAAGCGCCTCAGACTCGCTCTTTCTTCATATCCTGAAGAGTTCTTCTCATGGTTTGTAGATTGGGCCTGCCATACCTACGTCCCCAAACCTAAGCTGAGTTTGTGTTTTCAGACTTCTGTCCTCAAAGGCCTGGGCAAACAACCTCAAGGCTGGGGCCCCTCGAGCCAGACATTAGGACTGTGCCTACCGAATGCATGGGAATTCTGCCCTTTTCATTGTCCAAAATCGTACAAATTAGGTGAACCCTCCAAAGTCCCCGCGGCCATCCCAATAGTGTAGGTCTCCCGGGACATACAAGGGCGGTCTGACACAAGTTGAGCATCTACTTCCACTCATATCATAGATTGATGTCTCCATAGAGGAAGATGTAACAAGAAAAAACCCTAGGCCATAATCGGATCCAAGGCATTGGTTTGCAGGCATGTCTCCTCAAAAGCCTGGATCCCAAGACCAGCATAGGGGGTTTCCTGAGGCACCCATCAGAACAAATCTCGTCTCCACAAGGAAACTTGTGCATGGGAGCTATGTCAAAAGCTTAGGAGAATACTTCAGGGTCCCAGGGCCACCGCCCCATTCCAAGGCCCTCCTGGACACAAACACATATAAGGCCCCATCCTCAGGAAAGTCCATTTCAACTCAGCCACCCCTGATACTCCCGAAGACGCACCCGATCTCAACTGCCTTGTTGCTAGATGTCAATTGGAATGCGAGGCGGGCTTCCCTGGCATCCATCCTCGAACGGTGCTCTGGAGTCATTCTATATGGGATGTCCTGGAGCTGCCCAACAGGTCTCAATTGTCCCGCAGAAGGAATTCTTGAAGGGGGCATCCCACAACTCCCAACGTGGGAAAACCTCAATGGCCTCGAGATTCCGCTCCCTTCATGAAGCGTCCGTCATGCACAGAAACTCCAACCTGAGCCAACGTCTGAAACTCGCCGTGACTTCAGATGCATGAGATATTGGTTCAGATCTGCAGGGGGTACCTGCCGTGCCCTCGGCCTGAAGCCCAAGTGTAGCTTTTGTTCTCAGACTTCTGTCCTCACACTCCTGGCCCAGAAGCCCTCAAGTTTGGCAATACCGGACCCACAATGCAGCACTCTGCCTGCCCTCAAAAAAAATATCTTGCCTAATGAGCTGCCCAGGCACCTCAAATGATGATCAACCTACACGGCACTCGACTGTACCCAAATTATGTAGTCTAACCTGGTCACTAAGGCACTGTTGCCCACAACCTGAGCCCGAACCTCCTGACCAACACCCAGGCAGATGACCGCACACTGTGCACCTCAGACGCGCCATGGCCATAAGTCCTCATCTCTTCACAACTGCGGTTTCCAGGCTTCAGAACCTAGACCTTATCTCCAACCACTGCACAGGGTTGAAAATGATGCAGAAATCAGAACTCCTTCCCCATGGCAAGAGACCTTGTGATTGACATGTTCTCCAAAGTTCAGTGTAGTTGAAAGCAGTGTGGCCCAAGAGGCCCCGCCCATGCTCGCAGGCCACATTGGTCAAAAACACACATTGTGACCCTCAGCCTGAAGCCGGTCCTCAAGTAAGGCCTCTCAGTAGCTGGATGAAGAGACAGCATATTGGGCTTGCCATGGCCCTAGGCCCCAATTTTTAACCATAGTTTGGGTTGTCCCTTCACTCTTCCCCAGGTCTCTGCTTTGGAATTGCTCTTTGGTTGGGACACCTGAGCTAACAAACCTGATAGGCGACTTCCCAACCGACTGATTGACGAAAAACAATTGGGAACGGGCCAAATACACAGAGAGGAAGTTTCGTCCATGGCCCATGAGGCCTCCCAACATTCCACGGCCGTCGTAGATACAAAATCCAGAGACAAAAGCCTGAGCAAGCGCCTCAGACTCGCTCTTTCTGCATATCCTAAGAGTTCTTCTCATGGTTTGTAGATTGGGCCTGCCATACCTACGTCCCCAAACCTAAGCTGAGTTTGTGTTTTCAGACTTCTGTCCTCAAAGGCCTGGGCAAACAACCTCAAGGCTGGGGCGCCTGGAGCCAGACATTAGGACTGTGCCTACCGAATGCATGGGAATTCTGCCCTTTTCATTGTCCAAAATCGTACAAATTAGGTGAACCCTCCAAAGTCCCCGCGGCCATCCCAATAGTGTAGGTCTCCCGGGACATACAAGGGCGGTCTGACACAAGTTGAGCATCTACTTCCACTCATATCATAGATTGATGTCTCCATAGAGGAAGATGTAACAAGAAAAAACCCTAGGCCATAATCGGATCCAAGGCATTGATTTGCAGGCATGTCTCCTCAAAAGCCTGGATCCCAAGACCAGCATAGGGGGTTTCCTGAGGCACCCATCAGAACAAATCTCGTCTCCACAAGGAAACTTGTGCATGGGAGCTATGTCAAAAGCTTAGGAGAATACTTCAGGGTCCCAGGGCCACCGCCCCATTCCAAGGCCCTCCTGGACACAGACACATATTAGGCCCCATCCTCAGGAAAGTCCATTTCAACTCAGCCACCCCGGATACTCCCGAAGACCCACCCGATCTCAACTGCCTTGTTGCTAGGAGACAATTGGAATGCGAGGCGGGCTTCCCTGGCATCCATCCTCGAACGGTGCTCTGGAGTCATTCTATATGGGATGTCCTGGAGCTGCCCAACAGGTCTCAATTGTCCCGCAGTAGGAATCCTTGAAGGGGGCATCCCACAACTCCCAACGTGGGAAAACCTCAATGGCCTCGAGATTCTGCTCCCTTCATGAAGCGGCCGTCATGCACAGAAACTCCAACCTGAGCCAACGTCTGAACCTCGCCGTGACTTCAGATGCATGAGATATTGTTTCAGGGGGTACCTGCCGTGCCCTCGGCCTGAAGCCCAAGTGTAGCTTGTGTTCTCAGACGTCTGTCCGCACACTCCTGGCCCAGAATCCCTCAAGTTTGGCAATTCCGGACCCACAATGCAGCACTCTGCCAGCCCTCTAGAAAAAATATCTCGCCTAATGAGCTGCCCAGGCACCTCAAATGAGGATCAACCTACACGGCTCTCGACTATACCCAAATTATATACTCTAACCTGGGCACTAATGCACTGTCTGACACAACCTGAGCCCGAACCTCCTGACCAACTCCCAGGCAGCTGACCGCACACTGAGCGCATCAGACCCTCCAAGGCCTTATGTCGTCGACTCTTCCCAACTGCGGTTTTCAGGCTTCAGAACCTAGACCTTATCTCCAACCACTGCCCAGGGTTGAAAATGATGTAGAAATCAGAACTCCTTCCCCATGGCAACAGACCTTGTGTTTGGCATGTCGTCCAAACTTCAGTGTAGTTGAAACCAGTGTGTCCCAACAAGCCCCGCCCATGCTCGCGGGCCACATTGGTGACTAACACACATTGTGACCCTCAGCCTAAGCCCAGTCCTCAAGTAAGGCTTCTCAGTGGCTGGATGAAGAGACAGCATATTGGGCCTGCCATGCCCCTAGGCCCCAATGTTTTACCATAGTTTTGTTTGTCCCTTCACTCTTCCCCAGGGCTCTGCCTTGGAATTCCTCTTTGGTTGGGACACCTGATATAACAAAACTGAAAGGAGACCACCCATCCCACAGATTGACGAATAACAATTGGGACCGGGCCAAATCCACAGAGAGGAAGATTCGTCCATCGACCATGAGGCCTCTCCACATTCCACGGTCATCGTTGATACAAAATCCAGAGACAAAAGCCTGAGCAAGCGCCTCAGACTCGCTCTTTCTTCATATCCTGAAGAGTTCTTCTCATGGTTTGTAGATTGGGCCTGCCATACCTACGTCCCCAAACCTAAGCTGAGTTTGTGTTTTCAGACTTCTGTCCTCAAAGGCCTGGGCAAACAACCTCAAGGCTGGGGCCCCTCGAGCCAGACATTAGGACTGTGCCTACCGAATGCATGGGAATTCTGCCCTTTTCATTGTCCAAAATCGTACAAATTAGGTGAACCCTCCAAAGTCCCCGCGGCCATCCCAATAGTGTAGGTCTCCCGGGACATACAAGGGCGGTCTGACACAAGTTGAGCATCTACTTCCACTCATATCATAGATTGATGTCTCCATAGAGGAAGATGTAACAAGAAAAAACCCTAGGCCATAATCGGATCCAAGGCATTGGTTTGCAGGCATGTCTCCTCAAAAGCCTGGATCCCAAGACCAGCATAGGGGGTTTCCTGAGGCACCCATCAGAACAAATCTCGTCTCCACAAGGAAACTTGTGCATGGGAGCTATGTCAAAAGCTTAGGAGAATACTTCAGGGTCCCAGGGCCACCGCCCCATTCCAAGGCCCTCCTGGACACAAACACATATAAGGCCCCATCCTCAGGAAAGTCCATTTCAACTCAGCCACCCCTGATACTCCCGAAGACGCACCCGATCTCAACTGCCTTGTTGCTAGATGTCAATTGGAATGCGAGGCGGGCTTCCCTGGCATCCATCCTCGAACGGTGCTCTGGAGTCATTCTATATGGGATGTCCTGGAGCTGCCCAACAGGTCTCAATTGTCCCGCAGAAGGAATTCTTGAAGGGGGCATCCCACAACTCCCAACGTGGGAAAACCTCAATGGCCTCGAGATTCCGCTCCCTTCATGAAGCGTCCGTCATGCACAGAAACTCCAACCTGAGCCAACGTCTGAAACTCGCCGTGACTTCAGATGCATGAGATATTGGTTCAGATCTGCAGGGGGTACCTGCCGTGCCCTCGGCCTGAAGCCCAAGTGTAGCTTTTGTTCTCAGACTTCTGTCCTCACACTCCTGGCCCAGAAGCCCTCAAGTTTGGGAATACCGGACCCACAATGCAGCACTCTGCCTGCCCTCAAAAAAAATATCTTGCCTAATGAGCTGCCCAGGCACCTCAAATGATGATCAACCTACACGGCACTCGACTGTACCCAAATTATGAAGTCTAACCTGGTCACTAAGGCACTGTTGCCCACAACCTGAGCCCGAACCTCCTGACCAACACCCAGGCAGATGACCGCACACTGTGCACCTCAGACGCGCCATGGCCATAAGTCCTCATCTCTTCACAACTGCGGTTTCCAGGCTTCAGAACCTAGACCTTATCTCCAACCACTGCACAGGGTTGAAAATGATGCAGAAATCAGAACTCCTTCCCCATGGCAAGAGACCTTGTGATTGACATGTTCTCCAAAGTTCAGTGTAGTTGAAAGCAGTGTGGCCCAAGAGGCCCCGCCCATGCTCGCAGGCCACATTGGTCAAAAACACACATTGTGACCCTCAGCCTGAAGCCGGTCCTCAAGTAAGGCCTCTCAGTAGCTGGATGAAGAGACAGCATATTGGGCTTGCCATGGCCCTAGGCCCCAATTTTTAACCATAGTTTGGGTTGTCCCTTCACTCTTCCCCAGGTCTCTGCTTTGGAATTGCTCTTTGGTTGGGACACCTGAGCTAACAAACCTGATAGGCGACTTCCCAACCGACTGATTGACGAAAAACAATTGGGAACGGGCCAAATACACAGAGAGGAAGTTTCGTCCATGGCCCATGAGGCCTCCCAACATTCCACGGCCGTCGTAGATACAAAATCCAGAGACAAAAGCCTGAGCAAGCGCCTCAGACTCGCTCTTTCTTCATATCCTAAGAGTTCTTCTCATGGTTTGTAGATTGGGCCTGCCATACCTACGTCCCCAAACCTAAGCTGAGTTTGTGTTTTCAGACTTCTGTCCTCAAAGGCCTGGGCAAACAACCTCAAGGCTGGGGCCCCTGGAGCCAGACATTAGGACTGTGCCTACCGAATGCATGGGAATTCTGCCCTTTTCATTGTCCAAAATCGTACAAATTAGGTGAACCCTCCAAAGTCCCCGCGGCCATCCCAATAGTGTAGGTCTCCCGGGACATACAAGGGCGGTCTGACACAAGTTGAGCATCTACTTCCACTCATATCATAGATTGATGTCTCCATAGAGGAAGATGTAACAAGAAAAAACCCTAGGCCATAATCGGATCCAAGGCATTGATTTGCAGGCATGTCTCCTCAAAAGCCTGGATCCCAAGACCAGCATAGGGGGTTTCCTGAGGCACCCATCAGAACAAATCTCGTCTCCACAAGGAAACTTGTGCATGGGAGCTATGTCAAAAGCTTAGGAGAATACTTCAGGGTCCCAGGGCCACCGCCCCATTCCAAGGCCCTCCTGGACACAGACACATATTAGGCCCCATCCTCAGGAAAGTCCATTTCAACTCAGCCACCCCGGATACTCCGGAAGACCCACCCGATCTCAACTGCCTTGTTGCTAGGAGACAATTGGAATGCGAGGCGGGCTTCCCTGGCATCCATCCTCGAACGGTGCTCTGGAGTCATTCTATATGGGATGTCCTGGAGCTGCCCAACAGGTCTCAATTGTCCCGCAGTAGGAATCCTTGAAGGGGGCATCCCACAACTCCCAACGTGGGAAAACCTCAATGGCCTCGAGATTCTGCTCCCTTCATGAAGCGGCCGTCATGCACAGAAACTCCAACCTGAGCCAACGTCTGAACCTCGCCGTGACTTCAGATGCATGAGATATTGTTTCAGGGGGTACCTGCCGTGCCCTCGGCCTGAAGCCCAAGTGTAGCTTGTGTTCTCAGACGTCTGTCCGCACACTCCTGGCCCAGAATCCCTCAAGTTTGGCAATTCCGGACCCACAATGCAGCACTCTGCCAGCCCTCTAGAAAAAATATCTCGCCTAATGAGCTGCCCAGGCACCTCAAATGAGGATCAACCTACACGGCTCTCGACTATACCCAAATTATATACTCTAACCTGGGCACTAATGCACTGTCTGACACAACCTGAGCCCGAACCTCCTGACCAACTCCCAGGCAGCTGACCGCACACTGAGCGCATCAGACCCTCCAAGGCCTTATGTCGTCGACTCTTCCCAACTGCGGTTTTCAGGCTTCAGAACCTAGACCTTATCTCCAACCACTGCCCAGGGTTGAAAATGATGTAGAAATCAGAACTCCTTCCCCATGGCAACAGACCTTGTGTTTGGCATGTCGTCCAAACTTCAGTGTAGTTGAAACCAGTGTGTCCCAACAAGCCCCGCCCATGCTCGCGGGCCACATTGGTGACTAACACACATTGTGACCCTCAGCCTAAGCCCAGTCCTCAAGTAAGGCTTCTCAGTGGCTGGATGAAGAGACAGCATATTGGGCCTGCCATGCCCCTAGGCCCCAATGTTTTACCATAGTTTTGTTTGTCCCTTCACTCTTCCCCAGGGCTCTGCCTTGGAATTCCTCTTTGGTTGGGACACCTGATATAACAAAACTGAAAGGAGACCACCCATCCCACAGATTGACGAATAACAATTGGGACCGGGCCAAATCCACAGAGAGGAAGATTCGTCCATCGACCATGAGGCCTCTCCACATTCCACGGTCATCGTTGATACAAAATCCAGAGACAAAAGCCTGAGCAAGCGCCTCAGACTCGCTCTTTCTTCATATCCTGAAGAGTTCTTCTCATGGTTTGTAGATTGGGCCTGCCATACCTACGTCCCCAAACCTAAGCTGAGTTTGTGTTTTCAGACTTCTGTCCTCAAAGGCCTGGGCAAACAACCTCAAGGCTGGGGCCCCTCGAGCCAGACATTAGGACTGTGCCTACCGAATGCATGGGAATTCTGCCCTTTTCATTGTCCAAAATCGTACAAATTAGGTGAACCCTCCAAAGTCCCCGCGGCCATCCCAATAGTGTAGGTCTCCCGGGACATACAAGGGCGGTCTGACACAAGTTGAGCATCTACTTCCACTCATATCATAGATTGATGTCTCCATAGAGGAAGATGTAACAAGAAAAAACCCTAGGCCATAATCGGATCCAAGGCATTGGTTTGCAGGCATGTCTCCTCAAAAGCCTGGATCCCAAGACCAGCATAGGGGGTTTCCTGAGGCACCCATCAGAACAAATCTCGTCTCCACAAGGAAACTTGTGCATGGGAGCTATGTCAAAAGCTTAGGAGAATACTTCAGGGTCCCAGGGCCACCGCCCCATTCCAAGGCCCTCCTGGACACAAACACATATAAGGCCCCATCCTCAGGAAAGTCCATTTCAACTCAGCCACCCCTGATACTCCCGAAGACGCACCCGATCTCAACTGCCTTGTTGCTAGATGTCAATTGGAATGCGAGGCGGGCTTCCCTGGCATCCATCCTCGAACGGTGCTCTGGAGTCATTCTATATGGGATGTCCTGGAGCTGCCCAACAGGTCTCAATTGTCCCGCAGAAGGAATTCTTGAAGGGGGCATCCCACAACTCCCAACGTGGGAAAACCTCAATGGCCTCGAGATTCCGCTCCCTTCATGAAGCGTCCGTCATGCACAGAAACTCCAACCTGAGCCAACGTCTGAAACTCGCCGTGACTTCAGATGCATGAGATATTGGTTCAGATCTGCAGGGGGTACCTGCCGTGCCCTCGGCCTGAAGCCCAAGTGTAGCTTTTGTTCTCAGACTTCTGTCCTCACACTCCTGGCCCAGAAGCCCTCAAGTTTGGCAATACCGGACCCACAATGCAGCACTCTGCCTGCCCTCAAAAAAAATATCTTGCCTAATGAGCTGCCCAGGCACCTCAAATGATGATCAACCTACACGGCACTCGACTGTACCCAAATTATGTAGTCTAACCTGGGCACTAAGGCACTGTTGCCCACAACCTGAGCCCGAACCTCCTGACCAACACCCAGGCAGATGACCGCACACTGTGCACCTCAGACGCGCCATGGCCATAAGTCCTCATCTCTTCACAACTGCGGTTTCCAGGCTTCCGAACCTAGACCTTATCTCCAACCACTGCCCAGGGTTGAAAATGATGCAGAAATCAGAACTCCTTCCCCATGGCAAGAGACCTTGTGATTGACATGTTCTCCAAAGTTCAGTGTAGTTGAAAGCAGTGTGGCCCAAGAGGCCCCGCCCATGCTCGCAGGCCACATTGGTCAAAAACACACATTGTGACCCTCAGCCTGAAGCCGGTCCTCAAGTAAGGCCTCTCAGTAGCTGGATGAAGAGACAGCATATTGGGCTTGCCATGGCCCTAGGCCCCAATTTTTAACCATAGTTTGGGTTGTCCCTTCACTCTTCCCCAGGTCTCTGCTTTGGAATTGCTCTTTGGTTGGGACACCTGAGCTAACAAACCTGATAGGCGACTTCCCAACCAACTGATTGACGAAAAACAATTGGGAACGGGCCAAATACACAGAGAGGAAGTTTCGTCCATGGCCCATGAGGCCTCCCAACATTCCACGGCCGTCGTAGATACAAAATCCAGAGACAAAAGCCTGAGCAAGCGCCTCAGACTCGCTCTTTCTGCATATCCTAAGAGTTCTTCTCATGGTTTGTAGATTGGGCCTGCCATACCTACGTCCCCAAACCTAAGCTGAGTTTGTGTTTTCAGACTTCTGTCCTCAAAGGCCTGGGCAAACAACCTCAAGGCTGGGGCCCCTGGAGCCAGACATTAGGACTGTGCCTACCGAATGCATGGGAATTCTGCCCTTTTCATTGTCCAAAATCGTACAAATTAGGTGAACCCTCCAAAGTCCCCGCGGCCATCCCAATAGTGTAGGTCTCCCGGGACATACAAGGGCGGTCTGACACAAGTTGAGCATCTACTTCCACTCATATCATAGATTGATGTCTCCATAGAGGAAGATGTAACAAGAAAAAACCCTAGGCCATAATCGGATCCAAGGCATTGATTTGCAGGCATGTCTCCTCAAAAGCCTGGATCCCAAGACCAGCATAGGGGGTTTCCTGAGGCACCCATCAGAACAAATCTCGTCTCCACAAGGAAACTTGTGCATGGGAGCTATGTCAAAAGCTTAGGAGAATACTTCAGGGTCCCAGGGCCACCGCCCCATTCCAAGGCCCTCCTGGACACAGACACATATTAGGCCCCATCCTCAGGAAAGTCCATTTCAACTCAGCCACCCCGGATACTCCGGAAGACCCACCCGATCTCAACTGCCTTGTTGCTAGGAGACAATTGGAATGCGAGGCGGGCTTCCCTGGCATCCATCCTCGAACGGTGCTCTGGAGTCATTCTATATGGGATGTCCTGGAGCTGCCCAACAGGTCTCAATTGTCCCGCAGTAGGAATCCTTGAAGGGGGCATCCCACAACTCCCAACGTGGGAAAACCTCAATGGCCTCGAGATTCTGCTCCCTTCATGAAGCGGCCGTCATGCACAGAAACTCCAACCTGAGCCAACGTCTGAACCTCGCCGTGACTTCAGATGCATGAGATATTGTTTCAGGGGGTACCTGCCGTGCCCTCGGCCTGAAGCCCAAGTGTAGCTTGTGTTCTCAGATGTCTGTCCGCACACTCCTGGCCCAGGAGTTTGGCAATTCCGGACCCACAATGCAGCACTCTGCCAGCCCTCTAGAAAAAATATCTCGCCTAATGAGCTGCCCAGGCACCTCAAATGAGGATCAACCTACACGGCTCTCGACTATACCCAAATTATATACTCTAACCTGGGCACTAATGCACTGTCTGACACAACCTGAGCCCGAACCTCCTGACCAACTCCCAGGCAGCTGACCGCACACTGAGCGCATCAGACCCTCCAAGGCCTTATGTCGTCGACTCTTCCCAACTGCGGTTTTCAGGCTTCAGAACCTAGACCTTATCTCCAACCACTGCCCAGGGTTGAAAATGATGTAGAAATCAGAACTCCTTCCCCATGGCAACAGACCTTGTGTTTGGCATGTCGTCCAAACTTCAGTGTAGTTGAAACCAGTGTGTCCCAACAAGCCCCGCCCATGCTCGCGGGCCACATTGGTGACTAACACACATTGTGACCCTCAGCCTAAGCCCAGTCCTCAAGTAAGGCTTCTCAGTGGCTGGATGAAGAGACAGCATATTGGGCCTGCCATGCCCCTAGGCCCCAATGTTTTACCATAGTTTTGTTTGTCCCTTCACTCTTCCCCAGGGCTCTGCCTTGGAATTCCTCTTTGGTTGGGACACCTGATATAACAAAACTGAAAGGAGACCACCCATCCCACAGATTGACGAATAACAATTGGGACCGGGCCAAATCCACAGAGAGGAAGATTCGTCCATCGACCATGAGGCCTCTCCACATTCCACGGTCATCGTTGATACAAAATCCAGAGACAAAAGCCTGAGCAAGCGCCTCAGACTCGCTCTTTCTTCATATCCTGAAGAGTTCTTCTCATGGTTTGTAGATTGGGCCTGCCATACCTACGTCCCCAAACCTAAGCTGAGTTTGTGTTTTCAGACTTCTGTCCTCAAAGGCCTGGGCAAACAACCTCAAGGCTGGGGCCCCTCGAGCCAGACATTAGGACTGTGCCTACCGAATGCATGGGAATTCTGCCCTTTTCATTGTCCAAAATCGTACAAATTAGGTGAACCCTCCAAAGTCCCCGCGGCCATCCCAATAGTGTAGGTCTCCCGGGACATACAAGGGCGGTCTGACACAAGTTGAGCATCTACTTCCACTCATATCATAGATTGATGTCTCCATAGAGGAAGATGTAACAAGAAAAAACCCTAGGCCATAATCGGATCCAAGGCATTGGTTTGCAGGCATGTCTCCTCAAAAGCCTGGATCCCAAGACCAGCATAGGGGGTTTCCTGAGGCACCCATCAGAACAAATCTCGTCTCCAC
Organism: Mustela nivalis; assembly: GCF_964662115.1. Lineage (NCBI taxonomy): Eukaryota > Metazoa > Chordata > Mammalia > Carnivora > Mustelidae > Mustela > Mustela nivalis. Next base: position 41,335 of record NW_028134957.1, on the reverse strand, counting down.
AAGGAAACTTGTGCATGGGAGCTATGTCAAAAGCTTAGGAGAATACTTCAGGGTCCCAGGGCCACCGCCCCATTCCAAGGCCCTCCTGGACACAAACACATATAAGGCCCCATCCTCAGGAAAGTCCATTTCAACTCAGCCACCCCTGATACTCCCGAAGACGCACCCGATCTCAACTGCCTTGTTGCTAGATGTCAATTGGAATGTGAGGCGGGCTTCCCTGGCATCCATCCTCGAACGGTGCTCTGGAGTCATTCTATATGGGATGTCCTGGAGCTGCCCAACAGGTCTCAATTGTCCCGCAGAAGGAATTCTTGAAGGGGGCATCCCACAACTCCCAACGTGGGAAAACCTCAATGGCCTCGAGATTCCGCTCCCTTCATGAAGCGTCCGTCATGCACAGAAACTCCAACCTGAGCCAACGTCTGAAACTCGCCGTGACTTCAGATGCATGAGATATTGGTTCAGATCTGCAGGGGGTACCTGCCGTGCCCTCGGCCTGAAGCCCAAGTGTAGCTTTTGTTCTCATACTTCTGTCCTCACACTCCTGGCCCAGAAGCCCTCAAGTTTGGCAATACCGGACCCACAATGCAGCACTCTGCCTGCCCTCAAAAAAAATATCTTGCCTAATGAGCTGCCCAGGCACCTCAAATGATGATCAACCTACACGGCACTCGACTGTACCCAAATTATGTAGTCTAACCTGGGCACTAAGGCACTGTTGCCCACAACCTGAGCCCGAACCTCCTGACCAACACCCAGGCAGATGACCGCACACTGTGCACCTCAGACTGCCATGGCCATAAGTCCTCATCTCTTCACAACTGCGGTTTCCAGGCTTCAGAACCTAGACCTTATCTCCAACCACTGCCCAGGGTTGAAAATGATGCAGATATCAGAAATCCTTCCCCATGGCAAGAGACCTTGTGATTGACATGTTCTCCAAAGTTCAGTGTAGTTGAAAGCAGTGTGGCCCAAGAGGCCCCGCCCATGCTCGCAGGCCACATTGGTCAAAAACACACATTGTGACCCTCAGCCTGAAGCCGGTCCTCAAGTAAGGCCTCTCAGTAGCTGGATGAAGAGACAGCATATTGGGCTTGCCATGGCCCTAGGCCCCAATTTTTAACCATAGTTTGGGTTGTCCCTTCACTCTTCCCCAGGTCTCTGCTTTGGAATTGCTCTTTGGTTGGGACACCTGAGCTAACAAACCTGATAGGCGACTTCCCAACCGACTGATTGACGAAAAACAATTGGGAACGGGCCAAATACACAGAGAGGAAGTTTCGTCCATGGCCCATGAGGCCTCCCAACATTCCACGGCCATCGTAGATACAAAATCCAGAGACAAAAGCCTGAGCAAGCGCCTCAGACTCGCTCTTTCTTCATATCCTAAGAGTTCTTCTCATGGTTTGTAGATTGGGCCTGCCATACCTACGTCCCCAAACCTAAGCTGAGTTTGTGTTTTCAGACTTCTGTCCTCAAAGGCCTGGGCAAACAACCTCAAGGCTGGGGCCCCTGGAGCCAGACATTAGGACTGTGCCTACCGAATGCATGGGAATTCTGCCCTTTTCATTGTCCAAAATCGTACAAATTAGGTGAACCCTCCAAAGTCCCCGCGGCCATCCCAATAGTGTAGGTCTCCCGGGACATACAAGGGCGGTCTGACACAAGTTGAGCATCTACTTCCACTCATATCATAGATTGATGTCTCCATAGAGGAAGATGTAACAAGAAAAAACCCTAGGCCATAATCGGATCCAAGGCATTGATTTGCAGGCATGTCTCCTCAAAAGCCTGGATCCCAAGACCAGCATAGGGGGTTTCCTGAGGCACCCATCAGAACAAATCTCGTCTCCACAAGGAAACTTGTGCATGGGAGCTATGTCAAAAGCTTAGGAGAATACTTCAGGGTCCCAGGGCCACCGCCCCATTCCAAGGCCCTCCTGGACACAAACACATATTAGGCCCCATCCTCAGGAAAGTCCATTTCAACTCAGCCACCCCGGATACTCCCGAAGACCCACCCGATCTCAACTGCCTTGTTGCTAGGAGACAATTGGAATGCGAGGCGGGCTTCCCTGGCATCCATCCTGGAACGGTGCTCTGGAGTCATTCTATATGGGATGTCCTGGAGCTGCCCAACAGGTCTCAATTGTCCCGCAGAAGGAATCCTTGAAGGGGGCATCCCACAACTCCCAATGAGGGAAAACCTCAATGGCCTCGAGATTCTGCTCCCTTCATGAAGCGGCCGTCATGCACAGAAACTCCAACCTGAGCCAACGTCTGAACCTCGCCGTGACTTCAGATGCATGAGATATTGGTTCAGGGGGTACCTGCCGTGCCCTCGGCCTGAAGCCCAAGTGTAGCTTGTGTTCTCAGACGTCTGTCCGCACACTCCTGGCCCAGAATCCCTCAAGTTTGGCAATTCCGGACCCACAATGCAGCACTCTGCCAGCCCTCTAGAAAAAATATCTCGCCTAATGAGCTGCCCAGGCACCTCAAATGAGGATCAACCTACACGGCTCTCGACTATACCCAAATTATATACTCTAACCTGGGCACTAATGCACTGTCTGACACAACCTGAGCCCGAACCTCCTGACCAACTCTCAGGCAGCTGACCGCACACTGAGCGCATCAGACCCTCCAAGGCCTTATGTCGTCGACTCTTCCCAACTGCGGTTTTCAGGCTTCAGAACCTAGACCTTATCTCCAACCACTGCCCAGGGTTGAAAATGATGTAGAAATCAGAACTCCTTCCCCATGGCAACAGACCTTGTGTTTGGCATGTCGTCCAAACTTCAGTGTAGTTGAAACCAGTGTGTCCCAACAAGCCCCGCCCATGCTCGCTGGCCACATTGGTGACTAACACACATTGTGACCCTCAGCCTAAGCCCAGTCCTCAAGTAAGGCTTCTCAGTGGCTGGATGAAGAGACAGCATATTGGGCCTGCCATGCCCCTAGGTCCCAATGTTTTACCATAGTTTTGTATGTCCCTTCACTCTTTCCCAGGGCTCTGCCTTGGAATTCCTCTTTGGTTGGGACACCTGATATAACAAAACTGAAAGGAGACCACCCATCCCACAGATTGACGAATAACAATTGGGACCGGGCCAAATCCACAGAGAGGAAGATTCGTCCATGGCCCATGAGGCCTCTCCACATTCCACGGTCATTGTTGATACAAAATCCAGAGACAAAAGCCTGAGCAAGCGCCTCAGACTCGCTCTTTCTTCATATCCTGAAGAGTTCTTCTCATGCTTTGTAGATTTGGCCTGCCATACCTACGTCCCCAAACCTAAGCTTAGTTTGTGTTTTCAGACTTCTATCTCAAAGTCTTGGGCAACACACCCTCCTGGTTAGGGTCCCTGGAGCCATACATTAGGAGTGTGCCTACCCCATGCTTGGGAATTCTGCCCATTCCATTGTCCAAAATCATACAAATTAGGAGAACCCTCCAATGTCCCTAGGCCATCCCAATAGTGTAGGTCTCCCAGGACAAACAAGGGCGGTCTGACACCAGCTGAGCCTCTACCTCCTCTCATACCATAGATGGATGTCCGCAGTGAAGAAGATGGAACCAGACGGGACCCTAGGCCATAATCGGATCCATTGCTTGGTTTACAGGCATGTCTCCTCAAAAGTCTGGATTCCAATAGCAGCATATGGGGTTTCTTGAGGCACCCATCAGAAAATCTCGTCTCAACAATGAAACTTGTGCATGGGTGATAGGTCAAAAGCTTAGGAGAATACTTCAGGGTCCCGGTGCCACCGCCTCATTCCAAGGCCCTCATGGACACAAACACACTTTAGCACCATCCTCAGGAAAGGCCATTTTAACTCAGCCACCCCGGTTGCTCCCAAGGAGCCATCAGATCTCAACTGTCTTCTTCCTTGGAGACAATTGGAATGCGTGGCGGGCTTCCCTGGCATCCATCCTCCAACGGTGCTCTGGAGTCATTCCATATGGGATGTCCTGGAGCAGCCCAACAGGTCTCAATTGTCCCGGAGAAGGAATCCTTGAAGGGAGCATCCCACAAATCCCAACGGGAAAACCTCCATGGCCTTGAGATTCCGCACCATTCATGAAGTGGCAGTCATGCATAGAAACTCCAACCTGAACCAACGTCTGAACCTCGCCGTGACTTCAGATGCATGAGATATTGGTAGAGATCTGCACGGGTTACCTGTGATGACCTCGGCCTGAAGCCCAAGTGTAGCTTTTGTTCTCAGACTTCTGTCCTCACACTCCTGGCCCAGAAGCCCTCGAGTTTGGCAGTTCCGGACCCAAAATGCAGCACTCTACCTGCCCTCTAGAAAAAATATCTTGCCTAATATACTGTCCATGCACCTCAAATGAGGATCAACCTACACTGCACTCGACTGTACCCAATTATATAGTCTAACCTGGGCACTAATGTACTGTCTGACACAACCTGAGCTCGAACCTCCTTACCAAAACCCAGGCAGCTACCGCACACTGAACACATCAAACCCGCCATGGCCTTAGTTCGTCATCTCTTCCTAACTGCGGTTTTCAGGCTTCAGAACCTAGACCTTATTTCCAACCACTGCCCAGGGTTGAAAATGATGCAGAAATCAGAACTCCTTCCCCATGGCAGGAGACCTTGTGATTGACATGTTCTCCAAAGTTCAGTGTAGTTGAAACCAGTGTGGCCCATGAGGCCCCGCCCATGCTCGCAGGCCACATTGGTCACAAACACACATTGTGACCCTCAGCATGAGCTCAGTCCTCATAAGGCCTCTCAGTGGCTGGATGAAGAGACAGAATATTGGGGCTGGCATACCTCTAGGCCCCAAATTTTAACCATAGCTTCGGTTGTCCCTTCACTCTTTGGAATTCCTCTTTGGTTCGGACACCTGAGGAAAGAAACCTGAAAGGAGACCTCCCATCCCACACATTGATGAAAAACAATTGGGACCATGCCAAATCCACAGAGAGGAAGTCTCGCCATGGCCCATGAGGTCTCCCCACATTCCACGGCTATCGTTGATACAAAATCCAGAGACAAAGGCCTGAGCAAGCGCCTCAGACTCGCTCTTTCTTCATATCCTGAAGAGTTCTTCTCATGGTTTGTAGATTGGGCCTGCCATAACTACGTCCCCAAACCTAAGCTGAGTTTGTGTTTTCAGACTTCTGTCCTCAAATTCCTGGGCCACACACCCTCCAGGCTGGGACCCCTGGAGCCACACATATGGATGTGCCTACACCATGCATGGGAATTCTGCCCATTCCATTGTCCAAAATCGTACAAATTAGGAGAACCATCCAAAGTCCCTGAGACCATCCCAATAGTGTAGGTCTCCCGGGAAAAACAAGGGTGTGCATCTACCTCCTCTCATACCATAGATGGGTGTCCCCAGAGAAGAAGATGGAACCAGACAGGACCATAGGCCATAATCGGATCCATTTCTTTGGTTTACAGGCATGTCTCCTCAAATGCCTGGATTCCAATACCAGCATAGGGAGTTTTCTGAGGCAACCATCAGAACAAATCTCGTCTCCACAAGGAAACTTGTGCATGGGAGCTATGTCAAAATCTTAGGAGAATACTTCAGGGTCCCGGTGCCACCGCCCCATTCCAAGGCCCTCATGGACACAAACACACTTTAGGTCCCATCCTCAGGAAAGTCCATTTCAACTCAGCCACCCCGGTTGCTCCGGCAGAGCCATCAGATCTCAACTGTCTTGTTGCTAGGAGACAATTGGAATGCGAGGCGGGCTTCCCTGGCATCCATCCTCGAATGGTGCTCTGGAGTCATTCCATACTGGAAGTCCTGGCCCTGCTCAACAGGTCTCAATTGTCCGGGAGAAGGAATCCTTGAAGGGGGCATCCCACTACTCCCAACCTGGGAAAACTTCCATGGCCTTGATATTCCGCTCCGTTCATGAAGGGGCAGTAATGCAAAGAACCTCCAACTTGAGCCAACGTCTGACCCTCGCCGTGACTTCAGATGCATGAAAGATTGGTTCAGATCTGCAGGGGGTACCTGCCGTGCCCTCGCCCTGAAGCCCAAGTCTAGCTTGTGTTCTCAGACTTCTGTCCACACACTCCTGGCCCAGAAGCCCACACGTTTGGCAATTCCGGAACCACAATGCAGCACTCTGCCTTCCCTCTAGAAAAAATATTTAGCCTAATGAGCTGCCCAGGAACCGCAAAAGAGGATCAACCTACACGGCACTCGACTGTACCCAAATTATATAGTCTAACCTGGGCACTAATGCACTGTCTGACACAACCTGAGTCCGAAACTCCTGACCAACACCAAGGCAGCTGACCAAACACTGAGCACATCAGACCCACCATGGACTTAGGTCGTCATCTCTTCCCAACTGCGGTTTTCAGGCTTCAGAACCTAGACTTTATCTCCAACCACTGCCCAGGGTTGAAAATGATGCAGAAATCAGAACTCCTTCCCCATGGCAAGAGATCTTGTGATTGGCATGTTGTCCAAAGTTCAGTGTAGTTGAAACCAGTGTTTCCCATGAAGCCCCGCCCATGCTCGCGGGCCACATTGGTGACAAACACACATTGTGACCCTCAGCCTGAGCCCAGTCCACAAGTAAGGCTTTTCAGTGGCTGGATGAAGAGACAGCATATTGGGCCTGCCATGCCCCTAGGTCCCAATTTTTTACCATAGTTTTGTATGTCCATTCACTCTTCCCCAGGGCTCTGCCTTGGAATTCCTCTTTGGTTGGGACACCTGATATAACAAAACTGAAAGGAGACCACCCATCCCACAGATTGACGAATAACAATTGGGACCGGGCCAAATCCACAGAGAGGAAGATTCGTCCATGGCCCATGAGGCCTCTCCACATTCCACGGTCATTGTTGATACAAAATCCAGAGACAAAAGCCTGAGCAAGCGCCTCAGACTCGCTCTTTCTTCATATCCTGAAGAGTTCTTCTCATGGTTTGTAGATTGGGCCTGCCATACTTACGTCCCCAAACCTAAGCTGTGTTTGTGTTTTCAGACTTCTATCCTCAAAGTCTTGGTCAACACAGCCTCCAGGTTAGGGTCCCTGGAGCCACACATTAGGAGTGTGCCTACCCCATGCTTGGGAATTCTGCCCATTCCATTGTCCAAAATCGTACAAATTAGTAGAACCCTCCAAAGTCCCGAGGCCATCCCAATAGTGTAGTTCTCCCATGACAAACAAGGGCGGTCTGACACCAGCTGAGCATCTACCTCCTCTCATACCATAGATGGATGTCCGCAGAGAAGAAGATGGAACCCGACAGGACCCTAGGCCATAATCGGATCCATTGCTTGTTTTACAGGCATGTCTCCTCAAAAGTCTGGATTCCAAGCCCAAATAGGGGTTTCCTGAGGCACCCATCAGAACAAATCTCGTCTCCACAAGGAAACTTGTGCATGGGAGCTATGTCAAAATCTTAGGAGAATACTTCAGGGTCCCGGTCCACCGCCTCATACCAAGACCCTCATGGACACAAACACACATTAGCACCATCCTCAGGAAAGTCCATTTCAACTCAGCCACTTCGGTTGCTCCTGAGGAGCCATCAGATCTCAACTGTCTTTTTGCTAGGAGACAATTGGAATGCGAGGCGGGCTTCCCTGGCATCCATCCTCCAATGGTGCTCTGGAGTCATTCCATATGGGATGTCTTGGAGCTGCCCAACAGGTCTCAATTTTCCTGGAGAAGGAATCCTTGAAGGGGGCATCCCACAACTCCCAACGTGGAAAACCTCCATGGCCTTGAGATTCCGCTCCGTTTATGAAGGGGCAGTCATGTCCAGAAACTCCAACCTGAGCCAACGTCTGATCATCACCGGGACTTCAGATTCATGAGATATGTAGAGATCTGCAGGGGTTACCTGCCATGACCTCGGCCTGAAGCCCAAGACTAGCTTGTGTTCTCAGACTTCTGTCCTCACACTCCTGGCCCAGAAGCCCTCGAGTTTGGCAATTCCGGACCCACAATGCAGCACTCTGCCTGCCCTCTAGAAAAAAATTATTGCCTCATGAGCTGCCCATGCACCTCAGAAGAGGATCAACCTACACGGCACTCGACTGTACCCCAATTATACAGTCTAACCTGGGCACTAATGTACTGTCTGACACAACCTGAGCCCGAAACTCCTTACCAAACCCAGGCAGATGACCGCACACTGAACACATCAGACCAGCCATGGCCTTAGGTCGTCAACTCTTTCCAACTGCGGTTTCAGGCTTCAGAACTTAGACCTTATTTCCAACCACTGCCCAGGGTTGAAAATGATGCAGAAATCAGAAATCCTTCCCCATGGCAAGAGACCTTGTGATTGACATGTTGTCCAAAGTTCAGTGTAGTTGAAACTAGTGTGGCCCATGAGGCCCCGCCCATGCTCGCGGGCCACATTGGTCACAAACACACATTGTGACCCTCAGCCTGAGCCCGGTCCTCAAGTAAGGCCTCTCAGTGACTGGATGAAGATACAGCATATTGGGCCTGCCATGCCTCTAGGCCCCAATTTTTACCATAGTTAAATATTATAGAGATCCAGACGTGTATAATTCTGACCTCAGGCTGATTTCATGGGTGATCGTAGTTCTTTGGTTGGTAATCAGCTCACTTTCGGGTACAGGTTGAAAAGTCGCCTCCTCCTACTTGCCTGCCATCTGGTCCCCTCCCCCCAATGTTGAGCTCTTTTATCCTTTTCGAGTTTCTCTTTGTGTATGGTGGAAGAGAATGGTTAAGTTTCATTCATCTACACAGAGATGGCCCAATTTTTCCGCACCATTTATTGAAAAGACTGTATTTTTTCCACTGTATATTTTCCCGCTTTGTTGAAGATTATTTGACCATAGAGTTGATGGTCAATATATGAGCTCTCTACTCTATTCCACATGTCTATGTGTCTGTTTTTATGCCAGTACCATTCTGTCTTGGTGATCACAGCTTTGTAGTTACCCTTGAAATTGGGCAAAGTGATGCTCCCAATTTTCTTTTTCTTATTTTTTTAATTTATTTTTTATTTATTTCCAGCATAACAGTATTCATTATTTTGCACCACACCGAGTGCTCCATGGAATCCATGCCCTCTGTATGCTCACCACCTGGTACCCCGACCTCCCACCCCCTGCCCCTTCAAAACACTCAGATTGTTTTTCAGAGTCCATAGTCTCTCATGGTTCACCTCTCCTTCCAATTTCCCCCAACTCCTTTCTCCTCTCTATCTCCCCATGTCTTCCATGCTATTTGTTATGCTTCACAAATAATTGAAACCATATGATCATTGACTCTCTCTGCTTGACTTATTTCACTAAGGAGAATCTCTTCGCGTCCCATCCCTGTTGCTCCAAAAGCTGGGAATTCATCCTTTCTGATGGAGGCATAATACTCCATATTGTATATGGACCACATCCTCCTTATCTATTCGTCCGTTGAAGGGCATCTTGGTTCTTTCCACAGTTTGATGACCGCGGCCATTGCTGCTATAAACATTGGGGTACAGATGGCCCTTCTTTTCATTCCACCTGTATATTTCGGGTCAATAACCAGGAGTGTAATTGCAGGGTCATAGGGAAGTTCTGTTCTTAATTTCTTGAGGATTCTCCAACACTGTTCTCCAGAGAGGCTGTAGCAACTTGCATTCCCACCAACAGTGGAAGAGGGTTCCCCTTTCTCCACATCCTCTCCAACACATGTTGTTTCCTGTCTTGCTAATTTTGGTCATTCTAACTGGTGTAAGGTGATATCTCAATGTGGTTTTAATTTGAATCTCTCTGATGGCTAGTGATGATTAACATTTTTTCATGTGTCTGATAGCGATGTGTATGTCTTGATTGGAGAAGTGTCTTGTCATATCTTCTGATTTTTTTTTTTGATATGATTGTCTGTTTTGTGATATGATTGTCTGTTTTGATATGATTGTCTGTTTTGTGTGTGTTGAGTTTGAGGAGTTCTTTATAGATCCTGGATATCAACCTTTTGTCTGTACAGTCATTTGCAAATATCTTCTCCCATTCCGTGGGTTGCCTCTTTGTTTTCTTAAATGTTTCCTTTGCTGTGCAGAAGCTTTTGATTTTGATGAAGTCCCAAAAGTTCATTTTAACTTTTTTTCCTTTGTCTTTGGAGATATTTCTTGAAAAAAGTTGCTGTGGCTGATATCAAAGAAATTACTGCCTATGTTCTCCTCTAGGGTTCTGATGGATTCCTGTCTCATGTTGAGGTCTTTTATCCATTTTGAGTTTATCTTTGTGTATGGTGTAAGAGAATGGTCGAGTTTCATTTTTCTACATAGAGCTTCCCAGTTTACCCAGCACCATTTATTGAAGAGAGTGACTTTTTACCACTGTATATGTTTTCCTGTTTTGTCAAAGATTATTTGCCCATAGAGTTGAGGGTCCATATCTGGGCTCTCTACTCTGTTCCACTGGTCTATGTGTCTTTTTTTATGCCAATACAATGCTATCTTGATGATCTCAGCTTTGTAGTAAATCTCTAATTTCCCACTCTGTATTTTCATTGTTAGTGTATAAGAAAGCCACTGATTTCTGTACATTGACTTTCTATCCTGCCACGTTGCTGAATTGCTGTATGAGTTCTAGTAGTTTGGGGGTGGAGTCTTTTGGGTTTTCCCTATAAAGAATCATGTCATCTGCGAAGAGTGTTTGACTTCTTCATTGCTAATTTGGATACCTTTTATTTCTCTTTGTTGTCTGATTGCTGTTGCTAGGACTTCTAATACTTAGTTAAACAAGTGTGGTGGGAGTAGGCATACTTCTCATGTTCCTGATCTCAACGGGAAGGCAACAAGCTTTTTTTTTATTTCTTTTTTTTTATTAATTAATTTATTTTCAGCATAACAGTATTCATTATTTTTTCACCACACCCAGTGCTCCATGCAATCTGTGGCCTCTATAATACCCACTACCTGGTACCCCAACATCCCACACCCCCACAACTTCAAACCCCTCAGATTGTTTTTCAGAGTCCATACTCTCTCATAGTTCACTTACCTTTCCAATTTACCCCAACTCCCTTCTCCTCTCTAACTCCCCATGCCTTCCATACTATTTGTTATGCTCTACAAATAAGTGAAATCATATGATCATTGACTCTCTGCTTGACTCATTTCATTTAGCATTATCTCTTCCAGTCCCGTCCATGTTGTTCCAAAAGCTGGGAATTCATCCTTTCTGATGGAGGCATAATACTCCATAGTGTATATGGACCACATCTTCCTAATCCATTCGTCCGTTGAAGGGCATCTTGGTTCTTTCCACAGTTTGGCGACCGTGGCCATTGCTACTATAAACATTGGGGTACAGATGGCCCTTCTTTTCACTCCACCTGTATCTTTCGGGTCAATACCCAGGAGTGCAATTGCAGGGTCATAGGGAAGTTCTGTTTTTAATTTCTTGAGGATTCTCCAACACTGTTCTCCAGAGAGGCTGCACCAACTTGCATTCCCACCAACAGTGGACGAGGGTTCCCCTTTCTCCACATCCTCTCCAACACATGTTGTTTCCTGTCTTGCTAATTTTGGTCATTCTAACTGGTGTAAGGTGATATCTCAATGTGGTTTTAATTGAATCTCCCTGATGGCTAGTGATGATGAACATTTATCCTTTTTGGTGCGTTATTTGCCTGGTTTCGGGATGAGCATAATGCTAGCTTCATAAAAAGTATATGAAAGTTTTCCTTCTGCTTCAATTTTTGGAAAGAGCTCCAGGAGAAGAGGTGTTACATCTTCTGTGAAGGTTTGGTTGAATTGCCCAGAAAATTCGTCAGATCCTGGGCTCTTTTTGTTGGGGTGGGAGATTTTTTTTTCCTTTTTAATTTTTTTATTTTTTATAAACATATAATTTTATCCCTGAGGGTACAGGTATGTGAATCAACAGGTTTACACACTTCACAGAACTCCCCATAGCACATAACCTCCCCAATGTCCATAACCCAACCCCCCTTCACCCAACCCCCCTCTCCCCAGCAACCCTCAGTTTGTTTCATGAGATTAAGAGTAACTTATGGTTTGTCTCCCTCCCAATCCCATCTTGCTTCGTTTATTCTTCTCCTACCCCTTAACCTCTCCCGCCCATTGCATCTCCACCTCCTCATATCAGGAAGACCATATGGTAGTTTTCTTTCTCTGCTTGACTCATTTTGCTAAGCATGATACCCTCTAGTCCCATTTACAATTGCACCCAAAATCACAAGATACCTAGGAATAAACCTAACCAAAGTGGCAAAGAATCTATATTCAGAAAACTATGAAGTACTCATGGAAGAAATTGAGGAAGACACAAAGAAATGGAAAAATGTTCCATGCTCCTGGATTGTAAGAATTAATATTGTGAAAATATCTGTGCTACCTAAAGCAATCTACACATTTAATGCAATTCCTATCAAAGTACCATCCATCTTTTTCAAAGAAATGGAACAAATAATCCTAAAATTTACATGGAACCAGAAAAGACCTCGAATAGCCAAAGGAATATTGAAAAAGAAATCCAAAGTTGGTGGCATCACAATTCCGGACTTCAAGCTCTATCACAAAGCTGTCATCATCAAGACAGCATGGTACTGGCACAAAAACAGACACACAGATCAATGGAACAGAACAGTGAACCCAGAACTAGACCCTCAACTCAATGGTCAACTAATCTTCAACAAAGCAGGAAAGAATGTCCAATGGAAAAAAGTCTCTTCAATAAATGGTGTTGGGAAAATTGGACAGCCACATGCAGAAAAATGAAATTGGACCATTTCCTTACACCACGCACAAAAATAGACTCAAAATGGATGAAGGACCTCGATGTGAGAAAGGAATACAACAAAATCCTTGAGGAGAACACAGGCAACAACCTCTTCGACCTCAGCGGCAGCAACATCTTCCTAGGAACATCGCCAAAGGCAAGGGAAGCAAGGGCAAAAATGAACTATTGGGATTTCATCAAGATCAAAAGCTTTTGCACAGCAAAGGAAACAGTTAACAAAACCAAAAGACAACTGACAGAATGGGAGAAGATATTTGCAAATGACATATCGGATAAAGGGCTAGTGTCCAAATCTGTAAAGAGCTTAGCACACTCCACACCCAAAGAACAAATAATCCAATCAACAAATGGGCAGAGAACATGAACAGACACTTCTGCAAAGAAGACATCCAGATGGCCAACAGACACATGAAAAAGTGCTCTATATCACTCGGCATCAGGGATATAAAAATTAAAGCCACAATGCGATATCACCTCACACTAGTCAGAATGGCTAAAATTAACAAGTCAGGAAGTGACAGATGCTGGCGTGGATGTGTAGAAAGGGAAACCCTCTTACACTGCTGGTGGGAATGCAAGCGGGTGAAACCACTCTGGAAAACAGCATGGAAGTTCCTCAAAATGTTGAAAATAGAACTACCATATGACCCAGCAATTGCACTACTGGGTATTTGCCCAAAAGATACAAATGTAGTGATCCGAAGGGGCCCATGCACCAGAATGTTTTTAGCAGCACTGTCCACAATAGCCAAACTATGGAAAGAACCTAGATGTCCATCAACAGAGGACGTGGATGGAACTTTTGTGAGGTTTTTGGTCATGACTTCAATACCGTTACTGGTTAACGGTCTATGCAAGTTGTGACTGTCTTCCTGGTTCAATTTTGGGCTTGTATAGTTTTCTGGGAATACATCCATTTCACCTAGGGGGACTAGCTTATTGGCATACAACTGTTCATTTTTTAAATCTATTCATTGTTTTAGAACCACATCCAGCAATCCATGCCCTCGATAATACTCACCTTTTGGTTCCCCCAACCCCCCAACCCTCTGCCCCTTAAATCCCTCCAATTCATTTTCAGAGTCCATAATCTCTCATGGTTCACCCCCCTTCCAATTTCCCTCCACTCCCTTCTCCTATCCATCTCCCCTTGTCCTCCATGCTATTTGTTGTGCTCCACACATAGGTGATATGTGATAATTTTATATGATAATTGACACTCTCTGCTTGACTTATTTCACTCAGTAGAATCTCTTCTAGTCCCGTCCATGTTGCTACAGAAGTAGGGCATTCATTCCTTCTGAGGGAGGCATAATACTCCATAGTGTATATGGCCCACATCTTCCTTATCCTTTTGTCCTTTGAAGAGCATCTTGGTTCTATCCACAGTTTGGTGACCATGGCTATTGCTGTTCTAAATATTGGGGTACAGATGGCCCTTCTTTTCACTACATCTGTATCTTTGAGGTAAATACCAAGTAGTGCAATTGCAAGGTCATAGGGAAGCTCTGTTTTTAATTTCTTGAGGAATCTCCATTCTTTTCTCCAAAGTGCCTGTACCAACTTGTATTCAGGACAGCAGTGTAAGAGGTTTCCCCTTTCCCCACATCCTCCCCAACACATGTTTCCTGTCTTGCTAATTTTGGCCATTCTAACTGGTGTAAGGTGCTATCTCAATGTGGTTTTAATTTGCATTTCCCTGTTGGCTAGTGATGATAAACATTTTTTCATGTGTCTGATAGCCATTTCTATGTCTTCATTGGAGAGGTGTCTGTTCCTATCTTCTGTCCAATTTTTTATATGATTGTCTGTTTTGTGTGTGTTGAGTTTGAGGAGTTCTCTATAGATCCTGGATATCAACCTTTTGTCTGTACTGTCATTTACAAATATCTTCTCGCAATCTGTGGGTTGCCTCTTTGTTTCATTGACAGTTTCCTTTGCAGTGCAGAAGTATTTGATCCTGCTGAAGTCCCAAAGGTACATCTTCACTTCTGTTTTCTTTGTTGAACAAGACTGGTGAGAGTGGGCATCCTTGTCGTGATCCTGATCTCAACGGGAAGGCTGCAAGATTTTTCCCATTGAGGATTATATTTTCTGTGGGTCTTTCATAGATAGATATGATGAAGTTCAGGAATGTTCCCTCTATCCCTATATTTTGCAGCGTTTTAATCACGAATGGATGCTGGATTTTGTCTAATGTGTTTTCTGCATTGATTGAGAGGACCATGTGGTTCTTCTCTCTTCTCATATTAATTTTTTCAATGACATTGATTGATTTATGAATGTTGAACCATCCTTGTAGCCCAGGGATGAATCCCACCTGGTCATTGTAGATAATCTTTTTAATGTGCTGTTTGACCCTGTTTGCAAGTATCTTGTTGAGAATCTTAGCATCCATATTCATCAGTGATATTGGTCTGAAATTATCCATTTTGGTAGGGTATTTGCCTGGTTTGGGGATCAGGGTAATTCTGGCTTCATAGAAAGAGTCTGGAAGTTTTTCTTCTGCTTCAATTTTTTGAAACAGCTTCAGGAGAATAGATGTTATTTCTTCTTTGAAAGTTTGTAGAATTCCCCAAGCAATCCGTCAGGTCTTGGGCTCTTGTTTCTTGGGAGGTTTTTGATCACTGCTTATATCTCGTTACTAGATATCGGTCGATTCAGGTTGTCGATCTCTTCCTGGTTCAATTTTGGAAGTTTATATAGTTTTCCAAGAATGCATCCATTTCATCAAGGTTGCTAAGCTTATTGGCATATAACTAATGATAATAACTTCTGATGATTGTTTCTACTTCCTCGTTGTTAGTTGTGATCTCTCCGTTTTTATTTATAATTTTGTGAATTTGGGCTTTCTCTATTTTCTTTTGGATTAGTGTGGCCAGTGCCTTATTGATCTTCTTGATTCTTTCAAAAAAACCAACTTCTAGTTTCATTAATACGTTCTACTGTATCTTTGGTTTCTACCTCATTGATCTCAGCTCTAATCTTGATGATTTCTCTTCTTATGTGTGGAGTTGGTTTGATTTTTTTGTTGATTCTCCAGTTCTTTAAGGTGTAGAGACAGCTGGTGTATTCTGGATTTTTCAAAATTTTGAGGGAGGCTTGGATGTCTATGGATTTCCCCCTTAGAACCGCCTTTGCTGTATCCCATAGGGTTTGGATCGAAGTGTCTTTATTCTCATTGGTTTCCATTTGTTTCAGTTCTTCTTTGATCTCCTGGTTGATCCAAGCATTCTTAAGCAAGATGGTCTTTAGCTTCCAGGTTTTTGAGTTCCTTCTGTACTTTTCCTTGTGATTAAGCTCCAGGTTCAAAGCATTATGATCTGAGAATATGCGGGAAAAATCTCAGTCTTTTGATATCAGTTTAGTCCTGATTTATGACCCAGCATGTGGTCTATTCTTGAGAAGGTTCCCTGTGCTCTTGAGAAGAATGAGTATTCTTTTGTTTTAGGGTGGAATGTTCTGAATATATCTATGAGATCCATTTGTTCCAATGTGTCATTCAATGCTCTTGTTTCTTTATTGATTTTCTGCTTCAATGATCTGTTTATTTCTGAGAGAGGCATGTTAAGATCTCCTATGATTAGTGTATTCATATCAGTATGACTCTTTATCTTGATTAACAGTTTTCTTATGTAATTGGTTGCTCCCATATTAGAGGCATAGATATTTACAATTGTTAGATCATCTTGGTGGATTGTCCCTTTAAGAATTATGTAGTGTCCTTCTGTATCTCTGACTAAAGCCTTTAGTTTAAAATCTAATTTATCTGATATGAGAATCGCTACCCCGGCCTTCTTTTGAGGCCCATTGTCATGAAAGATGCTTCTCCGTCCCTTCACTTTCAGTCTGGGTGTATTTTTAGGTTCAAAATGGGTCTCTTGTGGAGAACATATGGATGGGTTCTGTCGTTTTATCCAATCTGCAACCCTGTGCTGTTTTATGGGCGCATTTAGGCCATTCGCATTGAGATTGATTATTGATAGATACGTTTTTATTGACATCGAGTTACCTTTGAAGTCTTTCTTTCTGTAGATTGTCTCTATATTTCTCCTCCGTGCTATTCTTAGGATTTTTACTCTTTTATAGAACCCCCCTTAATATTTCCTGCAGTGTCGGCTTGGTGGTAGCATAGTCTTTTAAGTCTTGCCAGTCTTGGAAACTCTTTATATCTCCATCCATTCTGAATGTCAGTCTTGATGGATAAAGTATTCTTGGCTGCATGCTCTTCTCATTTAGTGCCCTGAATATATCTTGCCAGCCTTTTCTGGCTTGCCAGGCTTCTGTGGACAGGTCTGATGTTATATTGATGGGCTTTCCTATGTAAGTAAGGAGCCTCTTTGCCCTAGCAGCTTTCAGGAGATTATACCTACAATTATAATTCCTCAACTTGACTATCAGGTGTCGTGTTTTTGTTTTGTTTTGTTTTGTTTTGTTTTGTATTGTATGTTTTTTTTTAATGTATAATCTTGGGTGGAGACCATTTAGCCTCCAGTACATGAATTCTGGTTCCATTCGCGAGATTGGGAAAATTTTCTTGAAGGACTTGTTCTACTATATCTTCTAGATCTTTCTTTCTTCTCCCCTTCAGGGATTCCAGTAATTCTGAGGTTGGAACGTTTCATGGCACCATTTATTACCCTGATTCTGTTTTTGTGATTTCTAAGCTGTTTGTTCCAGGCTTCCTCCTGATCCTTTCTCTCTATCTGTTTGTCCTCCAGATCACTAATTCTATCTTCTGTCTCAGTTACCCTAGCTTTGAGAGAGTTTAGATTAGATTGGAACTCATTGAGAGCACTGTGGACCTCCTCCCTGGTAGCTTTAAGCTTCGCCCTAACATTGTGAACATCATGTCTCATCGCTTTCAGCTTGGCCTTTATCAATTATGTTTGGTCATCCATGCCTTTCTCCAAACTAGCTATTTCCTGGATTATTGTTAACCTGAATTCTCTTTCCAACATATTGTCTATGCTGATAGCCATTAGCTCTAGTGCAGAAGGTCCATCCACTGTATTTTTCTTCTGTTGGGGATTCCTCCTCCTAGTCATTTTGGTGAGAGATGACTGAACAGATGTAGCTGGATGTATCAGCCATGGTGCAGTCAAGGTGCACACTGGAAAACTTCTGAACAATCATGATTCCCCACCCAAATGAGAGAAAAAAAAAAAGAAAAAGAAAAAAAAAACAAAAAAAGAGATAGAGACAGGAAAGAGAGGGAAGATTAAAGAGAAAGTTCAGCCCAAATGAGCCCCAAGGTAAGATTTATGAAGTAGACAAACAAAAAGACTGATAAAAGTATATGACAAGAGAAAAAAATATATATATATACAAAAAAAAAAAAGGAAGAACGTCGTCAAAAAGAACCCCACGTGTAAGATTTATATACTATCAGGACAAACACAAAAACACAGAAACACTGGTGGAAGATAAAGATTGGAGAGTGGATATAAATTCTCAGTGTCTGCGAGGAAGTTTGTTTTAATTTTTCCTGGATGTATCTTGATATATTTGTTAAAGGACTCAACTTTCCTAAGATAAAGGGGTATTAAAAATTAGTTACCTAGGGGTAGTATTGACTGGGGAAAGGGGACTACTTTGAAGTTTAACTCTATATGAATAATAGAAGATAAAAATAAAAAGGAAAAAACTAAACTAAACTAAAATATAAAAAAAATGTAGGAATAAAAAAATAAAAATGCAAAAGGAAAACATAGGTGTATATATCAAAAATTTAAGGTTAGAAAGTTATTTTGGAATTTGATGTACTGGACAGCTCGCTCTGATGGTACAGGTTAATAAAATTACATATATATATATATGTATATATATGTATATGACAAGAGAAAAAAAAATATATATATATACAAAAAAAAAAAGGAAGAACGTCGTCAAAAAGAACCCCACGTGTAAGATTTATATACATTCAGGACAAACACAAAAACACAGAAACACTGGTGGAAGATAAAGATTGGAGAGTGGATATAAATATATATATATATATATACCAGAATAGTCGGAATGAATAAAAAAAAAAAAAAACTTTTCCTATGAAGTAGTGGTTGTACTCTTGTAGTCCTTTTTTATTTTTTCTCTCTCTCTTTTTTTTTCTTTCTTGGTTTGTTTTCTAGGAGAGGGGCCTGCCACGTGGGTTTTTGGTCAGTGATGTACCCTGAGTTAAGTTCTCGCGCCCCTCTCAATGTGGTGGGCTCTGAGGAAACTGTTTTGTTTTTTTTTCAGACATTTGTTCTCTGGAGGTTTTTATGTTTATTCACTTTTTTTGTTTGAGTTTTCCCCCTGTGCAGGAATTGGAGATAAGGTCTAGGTTCCGATGACTGAAAACCCAGGTTGGGAAAGAATGGTGGCCTAAGGCAGTGGCGTGTACAATGTGCTGGGTGTGCAGGCAGCTGTGTCAGTGTCTGTTGGAAGGTCTGGGCTCAGGCTATTTGCGACAGAGCATCAGTGTTTAAGGTAGCCTATGAAATTGGGGTGTTTCCGAGGGCCAAGCAGTTTGATTCTCATTTGGGGTCCCTGGGCAGCACCATAGACAATGTTTTTCTCCTGGGAGGCAGGCAGAGTGCTTCATTGTGGCCCCAGAATTCCCAGTAGGGAGGGTTTGTGGGCCAGGAGTGTGAGGACGGAAGTCGGAAAACACAAGTTAGTGTGAGGATTTGAGCCAAGGGCAGAGCAGGCCCACTCTGCAGAGACTGAATCAAAATCTACTGCATCGGAAGTCAGGCTGATGATCAGACGTTGGCTGAGACTGGAGTATGTGTCCATAATGGCACCTTCATGAAGCGGGGGCCTCATGAGGCCAAGGAAGTTTTTCCACGCTGAGTTTGGAAATTGCTCCAAACCACAAGGTTTCGTTCTGCGGGACATTCGAGTCCTGTTGCATGGCTCCAGGACATACCATACGGAAGGACTGGAGAGCACGGTTCGAAGGATGGATCCCTGTACAGCATGCCTCGCATTCCCATTGGCCATTAGCGACAAGATATGTTTGATCTGCTGCCTCTGGGGCACGCTACCCAGGGGGCTGAGTTGAAATGTCCTCTCCTGAGGATGCCTCATAATGTGCATTTGGGTCCATGGAGACCTTGGAATGTGCTGGTTGTTCAGTGGCCCTGCGGAACTCTCCTAACTGAAGGGTTTGATTCATCCCCAGTAAGAAGCTCCAAATGTGGAGACGAGAGAAGTTTGGTTTGCTGCCTCAGAAAAGCCCCGTGTGCTGGTCTACGAAAACAGTCCTCTGAGGACGGACACATGGAAACCAAAGCTACGGTTCAGATTAGGGCCTGGGGGCCTGTCCATTTCAACCTTCTGTCTCTGGGGACACTGTCTGAGAGTCTAAGTGGAGATAGTTGCTCCGCTGGTGTCAGAGAGCCCCTCTTAGACCAGGGTGGCCTACACTATTGATGGCCTCAGGGGCCTTGGAGTTTTTCCCTAACTTGTAGAGGTGTGGTCAATGGATTGGGCACACTTTCCTTGGAGAGGGCAGGCACAATCTTTCGCTGTGGCTCCAGAGGCCCTAGCCTGGAGGATGTGTGGGTCCAGGCTGTGGGCACAGAAGTCTGAAAACACAAACTCAGCTTATGAGTGGCGCCTAGGTTATGGCAGGCCGGATGTACAGCCCGAGAGGGAGCTCCTGGGCCTCTGAAACAAGGGCGAGTGGGAGGCTTTTGTCTCTGGATGTTGTGTCCGGGATAGCCGTAGATTGGAGGGGTGGCCTCAGGGACTGTGGACGAGTATCCCTCTCTGCGGATTTGTCCCAGCTCCCAAGAGTTTGGGGTCATTTTGTGGGAAGGGTGGAGTCGTGTTGTCTGGCTCATGTGTCTCTCCAAGAAAGGGATTCCAGAGCAGAGCCCCAGGTACGGGAGGGGCGACTGTAAAACTCATACCCTGGTGAGGATTGGGTGCATAGGGGATTGGCAAGCCGCATTTGTGGGCTCTTGGTCCAGGCCATAACAGACCTTTCTTTGACATGGGGCTCATGCTGAGGGTCACAGTGTGAATCTGTACCCAAGCAGCACTCACGTTTGGGCGTGGCATCAGGGGCCATGAAGGTTTATCCCACCCTGTAGGTGTGACTCCATGCCAAGAGCAGGCTTTACAGCCATGAAGAAGGACAGGGTCTGTTTCGTGCTTCCGATACCCAGCTGTGTGGGGAATTGATATAATGTCTAGGTTCAGATATCTGAAAACCAAGGTTAGGAAGAGGTGATGGCATAAGACCATGGCGTGTCCGAAGTGCTGGGTGTGCGGCCAGCTGTCTCCTTGTCTGTCTGGACGTCTGGATTCATGCTGTGTCAGACAGAGCATGAGTGCCCAGAGCAGCCTATCCAGTTCGGTTACCGTCGAGGCCCGAGTAGGTTGATCCTTATCTGAGTTTTCTGGAGAGCCCCACAGGGAAACCTTTTTCTTCCGTTGGGCAGACACTGGGCTGGGTTGTGGTTCTGTAGTTCCTAGTCCGGAGGGCTTGTTTGCCAGGAGTGTGAGGAAGGAAGTCTGAAAACACAAGATAGCGTGAGGTTTGGGACCGAGGGCACGGCAGGCCCACTCTGCAGAGGCTGAAACGAGATCTCCTGCACTAAGGTCATGTCAACTATGAGACGTGCCTCAGGCTAGAGTTTTTGTCCAGCATGGCCTCTTCCTGAAGGGTGTGGGGGCTTCATGAGGCCAGGGAGGTTTGCCTACGATGGGATTTGTGAACTACTCCAAACCTCAAGGTTTCCTTCTGCACGACAGTCGAGTCCTATTGGATGGTTCCAGGAGGCCCCATGCGGAAAGACTCGAGAGCAGGTGTCTAAGCATGGATGCCTGGGAAAGCCACCTCATATTCCCACTCTTTAGTCAGGACAAGGCAGGCTCAATCTGCGGGCTCCTGGGTGAGCTACCCAGAGGGGAGAGTTGAAATGGACTCTCCTGAAGATGAGTCCTACTGTGGGTTGGTGGCCTGGGAGACCTTGGAATGTGGAGGTGGCCTAGAACTCTGCAGGGTTCTCCAACCTGAAGTGTTTGACACGGCTCCAACAAGGAAGCTTCCCATGTGGAGACGAGAGGAGTTCTGTTCAGTGCCTCAGGAAAGCCCCATATCCTGTTCTTCGAACCAAAGCCTCTGAGGAGTGACACCTGGAAACCAAAGCGAGAGTTGAGATTAGGGCCTAAGGGCCTGTCTGACTCAACCTTCTATCTCTGTTGACATCTGTGTGCATGCTTTCGTGGAGGTAGGTGCTCAGCTTGTGTCCAAATGCCCCTGTGTGTCCAGGGAGGCTCCCAGTAGTGGGATGTCCTCGGGGGCCTTTAGGTTTCTCATATTCTGGAGTTGTATGGCCAAAGGAATGGACACAGTTTCCCAGGAGAGAGCAGGCACGGTCCTGTGGTATGGCTCCAGAGGACCCAGCCTAGAGGCTGTGTTTGCAAGGGCTGTGGGGACAGATGTCTGAAAAAGCAAACTTGGCTCAGCTAGGGGTCAAGGTAATGGCAGGCCTGATCTGCAGTCCGTGAGGGGAGATCCTCTGGTTATCCAAGGAGGGCAAGTTGGAGGCAGTCACTCAGGCTTTTGTCTCTGGGTGTTGCGTTCACAGTGGCTGTTCAGGGTAGGGGTTGCCTCAGGGGCCGAGGTAGAGCCTTCCTCACCGGGGATTGTCCAAGCTCTCACGTGTTTGGGTTCATTCAGTGGGAAGGGAAGAGTACTGTTTTCAGCCACAGGGGACCCCCCAGGAGAGGGACTCTAGAGCACAGCAGTGGGTTACCTCAAATGGAATACACACCATCTAGTTAGTCCTGGGTGCGTGTGGGCATGGAAAGCCACATATGCGGGCTCTTGGTCCAGTCACTGAGAGGCGTTACTTGAATAAGGTACTCACGCTGAGGGTCACAATGTGTGTTTGTGCCCAAGGCGGCCCTCACGCATGGGGGTGGCCTCATGGGCCATGCCGTTTTCTCCTACACTGAAGGTTTGACTCACTGCCAGCAGCAAGGTTTTTGCCATGGGGAAGGAGGGGTTCTGACTTGTGCATCAGGTTCAACACTGTGCAGGGATTGGAGATAAGGTCTAGGTTCGATGACTGAAAACCCAGATTGGGAATGGATTGTGGCCTAAGACAGTGGCGGGTCCAATGTGCTGGGTGTGCAGCCAGCTGTTTCGGTGTCTGTTGGAAGGTCTGGGCTCAGGCTATTTGCGACAGAGCATCAGTTTTTAAGGTAGCCTATGCAACTGGGGTTGTGCCGAGGGCCCAGCAGTTTGATCCTCATTTGGGGTCTCTGGGCAGCACCATATACAATGTTTTTCTCCTGGGAGGCAGGCAGGCAGAGTGCTTCATTGTGGCCCCAGAATTCCCAGTAGGGAGGGTTTGTGGTCCAGGAGTGTGAGGACGGAAGTCTGAAAACACAAGCTAGAGTGAGGATTGGAGCCAAGGGCAGAGCAGGCTCACTCTGCAGATGCTGAATCAAAAGCTCCTGCATCTGAATTCAGGCTGAGGATCAGACGTTGGCTGAGGCTGGAGTATGTGTCCATGATGGCACCTTCATGAAGCGAACGCCTCATGAGGCCAAGGAAGTTTTCCCACACTGTGTTTGGATGTTGCCCCTAACCACAAGGTTTCGTTCTGCGGGACATTCGAGTCCTGTTGCATGGCTCAAGGACGTAACATACGGAAGGACTGGAGAGCAGGGTTCGAAGGATGGATCCCTGTACAGCATGCATCGCATTCCCATTTTCCATTGCGACAAGTAGGGATTTGAAAAAAGTGCGAGTCGGAGGCTCTTGCTCAAGTTTTTGTATCTGGATACCGTGTCACTCATGGTCGTGAAATTTCTGGGTGACTTCATGGGAAATGGAAGAGTCTTACACAGGTGGTTTGGCCCCGTCCAAAGAGTTTGTGGTCATACTGTGGGATGGAAGAAGTCCGTTTGTTTTTTTTTGTTGTTGTTTTCTTTTATAACCTCAGGTGTCCCACCAAATGAGGGATTCCAGTGTAGAGCCTGGGGAGGGGCGACTGGACAATCAGAATTCTGGTTAAAAATGGGGCCTCGGGACATGTCAAGCCCATTATGACATCTAATGGTCCAGCCACTGAGAGGACTTACAAGAGGACAGGACTCATGCTGAGGGTCACAATGCGTGTGTAGGCCCTCGTCGCACTCAAGAATGGGCGGGGCCTCAGGGAGAATGCTGGTTTCTCCTACACTGAACGTTGGACAAAGATCCAACCACAAGGTTACTTGCCATGTGTAAGAAGGAATTCTGATTTCTGCATCACACTCACCCCTGGGCAGTGATTGGTGTTAAGGGCTCGGTTCTGAAGCCTGAAAACTGAGGTAGGGAAGAGATGATGAACTAAGGCCATGGCGGGTCTTATGTGCTCAGTGTGCGGTCAGCTTCCTGGGCTTGGTTAGGAGCTCCGGGCTCAGGTTGTGTCCGACAGTGCATTTGTGCCCAGGTGAGACTATATAATTTGGGTAAAGTCGAGTGCTGAGTAGGCTTATACTCATTTAAGGAGCCTGGGCACCTCATGAGGCAATAATTTTTTTCTAGAGGGCTGGCAGAGTGCTGCATTGAGGGTCCGGAATTGCCAAACTTGAGGTCTTCAGGGCCAGGGGTGTGAGGACGGAAGTCTGAGAAGAGAATCTAGAATTGGGTTTAAGGGCGAGGGCACTGCAGGTACCCCCTAGAGATCTGAACCAATATCTCATGCATCTGAAGTCAGGGCGAGGGTCAGACTTTGGCTCAGGTTGGAGTTTCTGTGCATGACGGCCGCTTCATGAAGGGAGCGGATTTCGAGACCATTGAGGTTTTCCCACGTTGGGAGTTTTGGGATGCCCCCTTCAAGGATTCTTTCTGCAGGACAATTGAGACCTGTTGGACAGCTCTAGGACATCCCATATGGAATGACTCCAGAGCACCGTTCGAGGATGGATGCCTGGAAAGCCCGCCACGAATTCCAATTGCCTCTTAGCAACAGGAGAGTTTAGATCTGATGGTTCTGCGGGAACAACCGGGGTGGCTGAGTTCAAATGGACATTTTTGGGGATGGGTCCTCATGTGTTTTTGTGTCCATGAGGGCCTTGAAATGGGGTGGTGACATCGGGTCCCTGAAGAATCTCCTAAGCTTTGACATAGCTCTCAATCACAGGTTTCCTTGTGGAGACGAGATGAGTTCTGATAGGTGCCTCAGGAAAACCCCTATGCTCGTATTGGAATCAGGCTTTTGAGGAGACATCCTGTAAACCAAAGCAATGGATCCTATTATGTCCTCGGGTCCTGTCTGGATCAATCTTCTTCTCTGGGGACATCCATCTATGGAATGAGTGGAGGTAGATGCTCAGCTGGTGTCAGACCGCCCTTGCTTGTCCCGGGCGACCTACACTATTGGGATGTCCTCAGGGACATTGGAGGTTTCTCCTAATTTGTACGATTTTGTCAATGGAATGGGCAGAATTCCCATGGATTCGTAGGCACAGTCCTAATGTGTGGCTCCAGGGGCCCCAGCCTGGAGGGTGTGTAGCCAAGGACTTTGAGGACAGACGTCTGAAAACACAAACTCAGCTTAGGTTTGGGGACGTAGGTATGGCAGGCCCGATCTACAAACCATGAGAAGAACTCTTCAGGATATGAAGAAAGTGCGAGTCTGAGGCGCTTGCTCAGGCTTTTGTCTCTGGATTTTGTATCAGCGGTGGCCGTGGAATGTCCGGGAAGCCTCATGGACAATGGACGAATCTTCCTCTCTGAGGATTTGGCCCGATTTCCAATTGTTTTACGTCAATCTGTGGGATGGGAGGACTCGTTTATTTGGTTACCTCCGGTGTCCCACCAAAAGAGGAATTCCAAAGCAAAGCCGTGGGGAAGACTGAAGAGACAACCCGAACTATGGTTAAAAATTGGGGCCTAGGGGCATGACAAGCCCAATATGCTATCTCTTCATCCAGCCACTGAGAGGCCTTACTTGAGGACTGGGTTCAGGCTCCCGGTCACAATGTGTGTTTGGGACCCATGTGGCCCACGAGCATAGGCGGGGCCTCATGAGACACACTGGTTTCAACTACACTGAACGTTGGACAACATGCCAACCACAAGGTTTCTTGCCATGGAAAAGGAGTTCTGATTTCTGCATCACGTTCAACCCTGGGCAGGGATTGGAGATAAGGTCTAGGTTCTGAAGCCTGAAAACCGAGGTTGGGAAGAGATGACGACCTAAAGCCAGGGCGGCACGATGTGCTCAGTGTGCAGCGAGCTGTCTGGCTGGGGCCAGGAGGTCCAGGCTCAGGCTGTGTCAGAAAGCGCATTAGTGCCCTGGTCAGCCTATGTATTTGGGGTACAGCCAAGGTAGGTGCAGGTTGATCCTCATTTGGGGTTACTGGGTAGCCCCAGAGGGCAATGTTTTTCTTCTGGAGGGCTGGCAGAGTGCTGCATTGTAGTTCTGGATTGCCAAACTGGAGGGCTTGTGGGCCAGTAGTCTGAGGACAGATGTCTGAGAAACAAGCTAGGCTTCGGTTTCTGGGTGAGGACATGGCAGGCACAATCTACAGACCTGAATCGAGATGTCGTGCATCTGAAGTCAGGGCGAGGATCAGACGATCGCTCAGGTTGGAGTTTCTGTCCCTGATGGCCCCTTCATGAAGGGGGGGCATCACGAGGCCATGGGGGTTTTCCCACGATGGGAGTTGTGAACAGCTCCAAACTGCAAAGAGTCTGCTGCAGGACAATTGAGGCCTGTTGTTTGGCTCCAGGCCAATGATACTGAGCATGGTTCTAAGGGTGGATGTCTGGGTAGCCCACCTCGCATTCTAATTGTCTCCTAGCAACAAGACAGTTTAGATCTGCTGGATCTGGGGGAGCAACCGAGGAGGCTAGGTTGAAATGGACTCTCCTGTTTGGGTCCTAATGTGCTTTTGTGTCTATGGAGACCTTGGAATGAAGCGGTGGCACTTAGGCCCTGAAGGGTTCTCCTAAACAGACTCTTTGACACAGCTCCAACGTGCAAGTTTCCCATGTGTAGATGAGATGTTTTCTGATGGGTGAGTCAAGAAACAGCCATATGCTGGATTTGAAATCCAGGTCTCTGAGGAGAGATGCCTGGAAACCAAAGCAATGGATCTGATTAGTGCCTAGGGGCCTG
The DNA here is from genome assembly GCF_964662115.1 of Mustela nivalis. Classification (NCBI taxonomy): domain Eukaryota; kingdom Metazoa; phylum Chordata; class Mammalia; order Carnivora; family Mustelidae; genus Mustela; species Mustela nivalis. Next base: position 14,465 of record NW_028134957.1, on the reverse strand, counting down.
TTCTTTCCTTTAAACCTCTGGGGACATCTGTCTATGGGTCTGAGTGCAGGTAGGTGCTCATATGGGCTCAGCTTGCCCCTGTATTTCCTTGGAAGCCAGCACTAGTGAGATGGATCAGGGACTTTTGAGGTTTATCCTATTAGAAGGGTTGTGGCCATTGGAATGGGCACACACAATTCCCTTGGAGAGGGAAAGTACATTCCTCAGGTTTGGCTCCAGGGGCCTGCGCCTTAGGTTGTGTTGGCCAGTGCTGTTTGAACAGTTGTCTGAAAACACAAACTCGGCTTCTGTTTCGGGTCATAGGTATGGCACGACTGATCTACAGACGATGAGGAGAACTCTTCGGGATTTGGAAAAAGGGCGAGTCTGAGGCTCTTGCTCAAGTTTTTGTCTCTGTATATCGTGTCACTCATGGTGGTGAAATTTTTGGGTGACTTCATGGGAAATGGACGAGTCTTACTTTCTGGTGGTTTGGCCCCGTCCAAAGAGTTTGGGGTCATTCTGTGGGATGGAAGAAGTCCGTTTTTTTTGTTGTTGTTGCGTTTTTTTTTTAACCTCATGTGTCCCACCAAATGAGGGATTCCAGAGTAGAGCTCTGGGGAGGGGCGATTGGACAATCAGAAATCTGGTTAAAAATTGGGGACTAGGGACATGTCAAGCCCATTATGACATCTAATGGTCCAGCCACTGAGAGGACTTACTAGAGGACAGGACTCATGCTGAGGGTCACAATGCGTGTTTATGACCTCCTCACACTCAAGAATGGTCGGGGCCTCAGGGTGAATGCTGGTTTCTTCTACACTGAAGGTTGGAAAACGTGCCAACCACAAGGAAACTTGCCATGGGTAAGGAGGAGTTCTGATGTCTGCATCACACTCACCCCTGGGCAGTGATTGGAGATAAGTTCTCGGTTCTGAAGCCTGAAAACTGAGGTAGGGAAGACATGATAACCTAAGGCCATTGCGGGTCGTATGTGCTCAGTGTGCGGTCAGCTTCCTGGGTGTTGGTCAGGAGGTCCGGGCTCTAGTTGTGTCCGACAGTGCATTAGTGCCCAGGTTTGACTATAGAATTTGGGTAAAGTCAAGTGCTGTGTAGGTTTACCTCATTTACGGTGCCTGGGCAGCTCATGAGGCAATAATTTTTTTTCTAGAGGGCAGGCAGAGTGCTGCATTGTGGGTCTGGAATTGCCAATCTTGAGGGCTTCAGAGCCAGGGGTGTGGGGACGGAAGTCTGAGAAGACAAGCTAGACTTGGGTTTAGGGCGAGGGCACGGCAGGTACCCCGTGCAGATCTGAACCAATATCTCATGCATCTGAAGTCAGGGCGAGGATCAGACGTTGGCTCAGGTTGGAGTTTCTGTGCATGACGGCCACTTCATGAAGGGAGCGGATTCTCGAGGCCATGGAGGTGTTCCCACGTTGGGAGTTGTGGGATGCCCCCTTCAAGGATTATTTCTGCGGGACAATTGAGTCCTGTTGGACAGCTCCAGGACATCACATATGGAATGACTCCAGAGCTCCTTTCGAGGATGGAGCCCTGGGAAGCCCGCCTCGCATTCCAATTTTCTCCTAGCAGCAAGACAGTTTAGATCTGATGGCTCTGCAGGAGCAACCGGGGTGTCTGAGTTGAAATGGACATTCCTGAGGATGGGTCCTAATGGGTTTTTGTGTCGACGAGGGCCTTGGAATGGGGCGGTGGCACCGGGACCCTGAAGTACTCTCCTAAGCTTTTGACATAGCTCCCATGCACAGGTTTCCTTGTGGAGACGAGATGAGTTCTGATGGGTGCCTCAGGAAAACCCCTATGCTCGTATTGTAATCAGGCTTTGGAGGAGACATGCCTGTAAACCAAAGCAATGGAACCTTTTATGGCCTGGGTGCTGTCTGGTTCAATCTTCTTCTCTGGGGACATCCATCTACGGTAGGAGTGGAGGTAGATACTCAGCTGGTGTCAGACCGCCCTTGTTTGTCCCGGGCAACCTACACTATTGGGATGGTCTCAGGGACTTTGGAGGTTTCTCCTAATTTGTACGATTTTGGACAATGGAATGGGCAGAATTCCCATGGATTGGTAGGCACAGTCCTAATGTGTGGCTCCAGGGGCCCCAGCCTGGAGGGTGTGTGGCCCAGGACTTTGAGGACAGACGTCTCAAAACACAAACTCAGCTTAGGTATGGGGACGTAGGTATGGCAGGCCCGATCTACAAACCATGAGAAGAACTCTTCAGGATATGAAGAAAGTGCGAGACTGAGGCGCTTGCTCAGGCTTTTGTCTCTGGATTTGTATCAGCGGTGGTCGTGGAATGTCGGGGGGACTCATGGGCCATGGACGAATCTTCCTCTCTGAGGATTTGGCCTGATTCCCAATTGTTTTTCGTCAATCTGTGGGATGGGAGGACTCTTTCAGTTTTGTTACCTCAGGTGTACCACCCAAAGAGGAATTCCAAAGCAAAGCCGTGGGGAAGACTGAAGGGACAACCCGAACTATGGTTAAAAATTGGGGCCTAGGGGCATGGCAAGCCCAATATGCTATCTCTTCATCCAGCCACTGAGAGGCCTTACTTGTAGACTGGGCTCAGACTGTGGGTCACAATGTGTGTTTGGGATCCATGCGGCCCGCGAGCATGGGCTGGGCCTCATGGGCCACACTGGTTGCAACTACACTGAACGTTGGACTACATGCCAACCACAAGGTTCCTGGCCGTGGGGAAGGAGTTCTGGTTACTGCTCACGTTCAAACTTGGGCAGTGATTGGATTAAATTCTAGGTTCTGAAGCCTGAAAACCGAGGTTGGGAAGAGATGACGACCTAAGGCCATGGCGGCTTGATGTGCTCAGTTTGCAAACAGTTGTCTGGGTGGGGCCAGGAGTTCCAGGCTCGGGCTGTGTCTTAAAGGGCAATAATGGCCTGATCAGCCTATGTATTTGTGGTACAGCCAGGGTAGGTGCAGTTTGATTCTCATTAGGGGTTACTGGGTAGCCGCAGAGAGCAATGTTTTTCTTCTGGAAGGCTGGCAGAGTGCTGCATTGTAGTTCTGGATTGCCAAACTGGAGAGCTTTTGGGCCAGTAGTCTGAGAACAGAAGTTGGAGAACACATCTAGGCTTCGGTCTGGGTGAGGACATGGCAGGCACAATCTACAGACCTGAATCGAGATCTCGTGCATCTGGAGTCAGGGCGAGGTTCAGACAATCGCTCATTTTGGGATTCTGTCCCTGATGGCCCCTTCATGAAGGGGGGGGTGGCATCACGAGGCCATGGGAGTTTTCCCACGATGGGAGTTGTGAAAAGCACCAAACTGCAAAGAGCCTTCTGCAGGACAATTGAGACCTGTTGTTTGGCTCCAGGCCAATGATTCTGAGCAGGGTTCTAAGGATGGATGGCTGGGTAGTCCACCTCGCATTCCAATTGTCTCCTAGCATCAAAATCAGGTTAGATCTGCTGGATCTGGGGGAGCAACCGAGGAGGCTAGGTTGAAATGGACTCTCCTGTTTGGGTCCTAATGTGCTTTTGTGTCTATGGAGAGCTTGGAATGAAGCGGTGGCACTAAGGCCCTGAAGGGTTCTCCTAAACAGACTCTTTGAAACAGCTCCAACGTGCAAGTTTCCCATGTGTAGATGAGATGTTTTCTGATGGGTGAGTCAAGAAACAGCCATATGCTGGATTTGAAATCCAGGTCTCTGAGGAGAGATGCCTGGAAACCAAAGCAATGGATCTGATTAGTGCCTAGACGCCTGTTCTTTCCTTTAAACCTCTGGGGTCATCTGTCTATGGGTCTGAGTGCAGGTAGGTGCTCAGATGGGCTCAGATTGACCCTGTATTTCCTGGGAAGACAGCACTAGTGAGATGGATCAGGGACTTTGGAGGTTTATCCTATTAGAAGGGTTGTGGCCATTGGAATGGGCACACACAATTCCCTTGGAGAGGGGAAGTACAGTCCTCAGGTTTGGCTCCAGGGGCCTCAGCCTGTAGGTTGTGTTGGCCAGTGCTGTTTTAACAGTTGTCTGAAAACACAAACTCGGCTTCTGTTTCGGGTCATAGGTATGGCAGGACTGATCTACAGACGATGAGGAGAACTCTTCGGGATTTGGAAAAAGGGCGAGTCTGAGGCTCTTGCTCAAGTTTTTGTCTCTGTATATCGTGTCACTCATGGTGGTGAAATTTTTGGGTGACTTCATGGGAAATGGACGAGTCTTACTTTCTGGTGGTTTGGCCCCGTCCAAAGAGTTTGGGGCCATTCTGTGGGATGGAAGAAGTCCGTTTTTTTTGTTGTTGTTGCGTTTTTTTTTTTAACCTCATGTGTCCCACCAAATGAGGGATTCCAGAGTAGAGCTCTGGGGAGGGGCGATTGGACAATCAGAAATCTGGTTAAAAATTGGGGCCTAGGGACATGTCAAGCCCATTATGACATCTAATGGTCCAGCCACTGAGAGGACTTACTAGAGGACAGGATTCATGCTGAGGGTCACAATGCGTGTTTATGACCTCCTCACACTCAAGAATGGTCGGGGCCTCAGGGTGAATGCTGGTTTCTTCTACACTGAAGGTTGGAAAACGTGCCAACCACAAGGAAACTTGCCATGGGTAAGCAGGAGTTCTGATTTCTGCATCACACTCACCCCTGGGCAGTGATTGGAGATAAGTTCTCGGTTCCGAAGCCTGAAAACTGAGGTAGGGAAGACATGGTAACCTAAGGCCATTGCGGTTCGTATGTGCTCAGTGTGCGGTCAGCTTCCTGGGTGTTGGTCAGGAGGTCCGGGCTCTAGTTGTGTCCGACAGTGCATTAGTGCCCAGGTTTGACTATAGAATTTGGGTAAAGTCAAGTGCTGTGTAGGTTTACCTCATTTAAGGTGCCTGGGCAGCTCATGAGGCAATAATTTTTTTTCTAGAGGGCAGGCAGAGTGCTGCATTGTGGGTCCGGAATTGCCAATCTTGAGGGCTTCAGAGCCAGGGGTGTGGGGACGGAAGTCTGAGAAGACAAGCTAGACTTGGGTTTAGGGCGAGGGCACGGCAGGTACCCCGTGCAGATCTGAACCAATATCTCATGCATCTGAAGTCAGGGCGAGGATCAGACGTTGGCTCAGGTTGGAGTTTCTGTGCATGACGGCCGCTTCATGAAGGGAGCGGAATCTCGAGGCCATGGAGGTTTTCCCACGTTGGGAATTGTGGGATGCCCCCTTCAAGGATTATTTCTGCGGGACAATTGAGTCCTGTTGGACAGCTCCAGGACATTTCATATGGAATGAATCCAGAGCTCTTTTCGAGGATGGAGCCCTATGAAGCCCGCCTCGCATTCCAATTTTCTCCTAGCAGCAAGACAGTTTAGATCTGATGGCTCTGCAGGAGCAACCGGGGTGGCTGAGTTGCAATGGACACTCCTGAGGATGGGTCCTAATGGGTTTTTGTGTCGATGAGGGCCTTGGAATGGGGCGGTGGCACCGGGACCCTGAAGTACTCTCCTAAGCTTTTGACATAGCTCCCATGCACAGGTTTCCTTGTGGAGACGAGATGAGTTCTGATGGGTGCCTCAGGAAAACCCCTATGCTCGTATTGTAATCAGGCTTTGGAGGAGACATGCCTGTAAACCAAAGCAATGGAACCTTTTATGGCCTGGGTGCTGTCTGGTTCAATCTTCTTCTCTGGGGACATCCATCTACGGTAGGAGTGGAGGTAGATGCTCAGCTGGTGTCAGACCGCCCTTGTTTGTCCCGGGCGACCTACACTATTGGGATGGTCTCAGGGACTTTGGAGGTTTCTCCTAATTTGTATGATATTGGACAATGGAATGGGCAGAATTCCCATGGATTGGTAGGCACAGTCCTAATGTGTGGCTCCAGGGGCCCCAGCCTGGAGGGTGTGTGGCCCAGGAATTTGAGGACAGACGTCTGAAAACACAAACTCAGCTTAGGTTTGGGGACGTAGGTCTGGCAGGCCCGATCTACAAACCATGAGAAGAACTCTTCAGGATATGAAGAAAGTGCGAGACTGAGGCGCTTGCTCAGGCTGTTGTCTCTGGATTTTGTATCAGCGGTGGCCGTGGAATGTCGGGGAGGCCTCATGGGCCATGGACAAATCTTCCTCTCTGACGATTTGGCCCAATTCCCAATTGTTTTTCGTCAATCTGTGGGATGGGAGGACTCCTTTCAGTTTTGATACCTCAGGTGTCCCACCAAAGAGGAATTCCAAAGCAAAGCCGTGGGGAAGTCTGAAGGGATAACCCGAACTATGGTTAAAAATTGGGGCCTAGGGGCATGGCAAGCCCAATATGCTATCTCTTCATCCAGCCACTGAGAGGACTTACCTGAGTACTGGGCTCAGGCTGAGGGTCACAATGTGTGTTTGTGACCCATGTGGCCCGCGAGCATGGTGGGGCCTCATGGGCCACACTGGTTTCAACTACAATGAACGTTGGACAACATGCCAACCACAAGGTTTCTTGCCATGGGGAAGGAGTTCTGATTTCTGCATCACGTTCAACCCTGTGCAGGGATTGGAGACAAGGTCTAGGTTCTGAAGCCTGAAAACCGAGTTTGGGAAGAGATGACAAACTAAGGCCATGGCGGCTCGATGTGCTCAGTGTGCGGCGAGCTGTCTGGCTGGGGCCAGGAGGTCCAGGCTCAGGCTGTGTCAGAAAGCGCATTAGTGCCCTGGTCAGCCTATGTATTTGGGGTACAGCCAAGGTAGGTGCAGGTTGATCCTCATTTGGGGTTACTGGGTAGCCCCAGAGGGCAATGTTTTTCTTCTGGAGGGCTGGCAGAGTGCTGCATTGTAGTTCTGGATTGCCAAACTGGAGGGCTTGTGGGCCAGTAGTCTGAGGACAGATGTCTGAGAACACAAGCTAGGCTTCGGTTTCTGGGTGAGGACAAGGCAGGCACAATCTACAGACCTGAATCGAGATCTCGTGCATCTGAAGTCAGGGAGAGTATCAGACGATCGCTCAGGTTGGAGTTTCTGTCCCTGATGGCCCCTTCATGAATGGGGGGGGGGGCATCACGAGGCCATGTGCGTTTTCCCACGATGGGAGTTGTGAAAAGCTCCAAACTGCAAAGAGTCTTCTGCAGGACAATTGAGACCTGTTGTTTGGCTCCAGGCCAATGATACTTAGCATGGTTCTAAGGGTGGATGGCTGGGTAGCCCACCTCGCATTCCAATTGTCTCCTAGCAACAAGACAGGTTAGATCTGCTGGATCTGGGGGAGCAACCGAGAAGGCTGAGTTGTAATGGACTCTTTTGTTTGGGTCATAATGTGCTTTTGTGTCTATGGAGACCTTGGAATGAAGCGGTGGCACTTAGGCCCTGAAGGGTTCTCCAAAACAGACTCTTTGACACAGCTCCAACGTGCAAGTTTCCCATGTGTAGATGAGATGTTTTCTGATGGGTGAGTCAAGAAACAGCCATATGCTGGTTTTGAAATCCAGGTCTCTGAGGAGAGATGCCTGGAAACCAAAGCAATGGATCTGATTAGTGCCTAGGGGCCTGTTCTTTCCTTTAAACCTCTGGGGACATCTGTCTATGGGTCTGAGTGCAGGTAGGTGCTCAGATGGGCTCAGATTGCCCCTGTATTTCCTGGGAAGCCAGCACTAGTGAGATGGATCAGGGACTTTGGAGGTTTATCCTATTAGAAGGGTTGTGGCCATTGGAATGGGCACACACAATTCCTTTGGAGAGGGGAAGTACAGTCCTCAGGTTTGGCTCCAGGGGCCTGAGCCTGTAGGTTGTGTTGGCCAGTGCTGTTTTAACAGTTGTCTGAAAACACAAACTCGGCTTCTGTTTCGGGTCATAGGTATGGCAGGACTGATCTACAGACGATGAGGAGAACTCTTCGGGATTTGGAAAAAGGGCGAGTCTGAGGCTCTTGCTCAAGTTTTTGTCTCTGGATATCGTGTCACTCATGGTGTTGAAATTTCTGGGTGACTTCATGGGAAATGGACGAGTCTTACTCTCTGGTGGTTTGGCCCCGTCCAAAGTGTTTGGGGTCATTGTGTGGGACGAAAGAGGTCCGTTTTGTTGTTGTTGTTGTTTTTTTTTTTTAACCTCATGTGTCCCACCAAATGAGGGATTCCAGAGTAGAGCCCTGGGGAGGGGCGATTGGACAATCAGAAATCTGGTTAAAAATTGGGGCCTAGTGACATGTCAAGCCCATTATGACATCTAATGGTCCAGCCACTGAGAGGACTTACTAGAGGACAGGACTCATGCTGAGGGTCACAATGCGTGTTTATGACCTCCTCACACTCAAGAATGGTCGGGGCCTCAGGGTGAATGCTGGTTTCTCCTACACTGAATGATGGAAAACGTGCCAACCACAAGGTAACTTGCCATGGGTAAGGAGGAGTTCTGATTTCTGCATCACAATCACCACTGGGCAGTGATTGGAGATAAGTTCTCGGTTCTGAAGCCTGAAAACTGAGGTAGGGAAGACATGATAACCTAAGGCCATTGCGGTTCGTTTGTGCTCAGTGTGCGGTCAGCTTCCTGGGTGTTGGTCAGGAGGTCCGGGCTCTAGTTGTGTCCGACAGTGCCTTAGTGCCCAGGTTTGACTATAGAATTTGGGTAAAGTCAAGTGCTGTGTAGGTTTACCTCATTTACGGTGCCTGGGCAGCTCATGAGGCAATAATTTTTTTTCTAGAGGGCAGGCAGAGTGCTGCATTGTGGGTCCGGAATTGCCAATCTTGAGGGCTTCAGAGCCAGGGGTGTGGGGACGGAAGTCTGAGAAGACAAGCTAGACTTGGGTTTAGGGCGAGGGCACGGCAGGTACCCCGTGCAGATCTGAACCAATATCTCATGCATCTGAAGTCAGGGCGAGGATCAGACGTTGGCTCAGGTTGGAGTTTCTGTGCATGACGGCCGCTTCATGAAGGGAGCGGAATCTCGAGGCCATGGAGGTGTTCCCACGTTGGGAGTTGTGGGATGCCCCCTTCAAGGATTATTTCTGCGGGACAATTGAGTCCTGTTGGACAGCTCCAGGACATCCCATATGGAATGACTCCAGAGCTCCTTTCGAGGATGGAGCCCTGGGAAGCCCGCCTCGCATTCCAATTTTCTCCTAGCAGCAAGACAGTTTAGATCTGATGGCTCTGCAGGAGCAACCGGGGTGGCTGAGTTGAAATGGACACTCCTGAGGATGTGTCCTAATGGGTTTTTGTGTAGATGAGGTCCTTGGAATGGGGGGGTGGCCCCGGGACCCTGAAGTACTCTCCTAAGCTTTTGACATAGCTCCCATGCACAGGTTTCCTTGTGGAGACGAGATGAGTTCTGATGGGTGCCTCAGGAAAACCCCTATGCTCGTATTGGAATCAGGCTTTGGAGGAGACATGCCTGTAAACCAAAGCAATGGAACCTTTTATGGCCTGGGTGCTGTCTGGTTCAATCTTCTTCTCTGGGGACATCCATCTACGGTAGGAGTGGAGGTAGATACTCAGCTGGTGTCAGACCGCCCTTGTTTGTCCCGGGCGACCTACACTATTGGGATGGTCTCAGGGACTTTGGAGGTTTCTCCTAATTTGTACGATTTTGGACAATGGAATGGGCAGAATTCCCATGGATTGGTAGGCACAGTCCTAATGTGTGGCTCCAGGGGCCCCAGCCTGGAGGGTGTGTGGCCCAGGACTTTGAGGACAGACGTCTCAAAACACAAACTCAGCTTAGGTATGGGGACGTAGTATGGCAGGCCCGATCTACAAACCATGAGAAGAACTCTTCAGGATATGAAGAAAGTGCGAGACTGAGGCGCTTGCTCAGGCTTTTGTCTCTGGATTTGTATCAGCGGTGGTCGTGGAATGTCGGGGAGGACTCATGGGCCATGGACGAATCTTCCTCTCTGAGGATTTGGCCTGATTCCCAATTGTTTTTCGTCAATCTGTGGGATGGGAGGACTCTTTCAGTTTTGTTACCTCAGGTGTACCACCCAAAGAGGAATTCCAAAGCAAAGCCGTGGGGAAGACTGAAGGGACAACCCGAACTATGGTTAAAAATTGGGGCCTAGGGGCATGGCAAGCCCAATATGCTATCTCTTCATCCAGCCACTGAGAGGCCTTACTTGTAGACTGGCTCAGACTGTGGGTCACAATGTGTGTTTGGGTCCATGCGGCCCGCGAGCATGGGCTGGGCCTCATGGGCCACACTGGTTGCAACTACACTGAACGTTGGACTACATGCCAACCACAAGGTTCCTGGCCGTGGGGAAGGAGTTCTGGTTACTGCTCACGTTCAAACTTGGCAGTGATTGGATTAAATTCTAGGTTCTGAAGCCTGAAAACCGAGGTTGGGAAGAGATGACGACCTAAGGCCATGGCGGCTTGATGTGCTCAGTTTGCAAACAGTTGTCTGGGTGGGGCCAGGAGTTCCAGGCTCGGGCTGTGTCTTAAAGGGCAATAATGGCCTGATCAGCCTATGTATTTGTGGTACAGCCAGGTAGGTGCAGTTTGATTCTCATTAGGGGTTACTGGGTAGCCGCAGAGAGCAATGTTTTTCTTCTGGAAGGCTGCAGAGTGCTGCATTGTAGTTCTGGATTGCCAAACTGGAGAGCTTTTGGGCCAGTAGTCTGAGAACAGAAGTTGGAGAACACATCTAGGCTTCGGTCTGGGTGAGGACATGGCAGGCACAATCTACAGACCTGAATCGAGATCTCGTGCATCTGGAGTCAGGCGAGGTTCAGACAATCGCTCATTTTGGGATTCTGTCCCTGATGGCCCCTTCATGAAGGGGGGGGTGGCATCACGAGGCCATGGGAGTTTCCCACGATGGGAGTTGTGAAAAGCTCCAAACTGCAAAGAGCCTTCTGCAGGACAATTGAGACCTGTTGTTTGTCTCCAGGCCAATGATTCTGAGCAGGTTCTAAGGATGGATGGCTGGGTAGTCCACCTCGCATTCCAATTGTCTCCTAGCATCAAAATCAGGTTAGATCTGCTGGATCTGGGGGAGCAACCGAGGAGGCTAGGTTGAAATGGACTCTCCTGTTTGGGTCCTAATGTGCTTTTGTGTCTATGGAGAGCTTGGAATGAAGCGGTGGCACTAAGGCCCTGAAGGGTTCTCCTAAACAGACTCTTTGAAACAGCTCCAACGTGCAAGTTTCCCATGTGTAGATGAGATGTTTTCTGATGGGTGAGTCAAGAAACAGCCATATGCTGGATTTGAAATCCAGGGTCTCTGAGGAGAGATGCCTGGAAACCAAAGCAATGGATCTGATTAGTGCCTAGACGCCTGTTCTTTCCTTTAAACCTCTGGGGTCATCTGTCTATGGGTCTGAGTGCAGGTAGGTGCTCAGATGGGCTCAGATTGACCCTGTATTTCCTGGGAAGCCAGCACTAGTGAGATGGATCAGGGACTTTGGAGGTTTATCCTATTAGAAGGGTTGTGGCCATTGGAATGGGCACACACAATTCCCTTGGAGAGGGGAAGTACAGTCCTCAGGTTTGGCTCCAGGGCCTCAGCCTGTAGGTTGTGTTGGCCAGTGCTGTTTTAACAGTTGTCTGAAAACACAAACTCGGCTTCTGTTTCGGGTCATAGGTATGGCAGGACTGATCTACAGACGATGAGGAGAACTCTTCGGGATTTGGAAAAAGGGCGAGTCTGAGCTCTTGCTCAAGTTTTGTCTCTGTATATCGTGTCACTCATGGTGGTGAAATTTTTGGGTGACTTCATGGGAAATGGACGAGTCTTACTTTCTGGTGGTTTGGCCCCGTCCAAAGAGTTTGGGGCCATTCTGTGGGATGGAAGAAGTCCGTTTTTTTGTTGTTGTTGCGTTTTTTTTTTAACCTCATGTGTCCCCACCAAATGAGGGATTCCAGAGTAGAGCTCTGGGGAGGGGCGATTGGACAATCAGAAATCTGGTAAAAAATTGGGGCCTAGGACATGTCAAGCCCATTATGACATCTAATGGTCCAGCCACTGAGAGGACTTACTAGAGGACAGGACTCATGCTGAGGGTCACAATGCGTGTTTATGACCTCCTCACACTCAAGAATGGTCGGGGCCTCAGGGTGAATGCTGGTTTCTTCTACACTGAAGGTTGGAAAACGTGCCAACCACAAGGAAACTTGCCATGGGTAAGCAGGAGTTCTGATTTCTGCATCACACTCACCCCTGGGCAGTGATTGGAGATAAGTTCTCGGTTCCGAAGCCTGAAAACTGAGGTAGGGAAGACATGGTAACCTAAGGCCATTGCGGTTCGTATGTGCTCAGTGTGCGGTCAGCTTCCTGGGTGTTGGTCAGGAGGTCCGGGCTCTAGTTGTGTCCGACAGTGCATTAGTGCCCAGGTTTGACTATAGAATTTGGGTAAAGTCAAGTGCTGTGTAGGTTTACCTCATTTAAGGTGCCTGAGCAGCTCATGAGGCAATAATTTTTTTTCTAGAGGGCAGGCAGAGTGCTGCATTGTGGGTCCGGAATTGCCAATCTTGAGGGCTTCAGAGCCAGGGGTGTGGGGACGGAAGTCTGAGAAGACAAGCTAGACTTGGGTTTAGGGCGAGGGCACGGCAGGTACCCCGTGCAGATCTGAACCAATATCTCATGCATCTGAAGTCAGGGCGAGGATCAGACGTTGGCTCAGGTTGGAGTTTCTGTGCATGACGGCCGCTTCATGAAGGGAGCGGAATCTCGAGGCCATGGAGGTTTTCCCACGTTGGGAATTGTGGATGCCCCCTTTCAAGGATTATTTCTGCGGGACAATTGAGTCCTGTTGGACAGCTCCAGGACATTTCATATGGAATGAATCCAGAGCTCTTTTCGAGGATGGAGCCCTATGAAGCCCGCCTCGCATTCCAATTTTCTCCTAGCAGCAAGACAGTTTAGATCTGATGGCTCTGCAGGAGCAACCGGGGTGGCTGAGTTGCAATGGACACTCCTGAGGATGGGTCCTAATGGGTTTTTGTGTCGATGAGGGCCTTGGAATGGGGCGGTGGCACCGGGACCCTGAAGTACTCTCCTAAGCTTTTGACATAGCTCCCATGCACAGGTTTCCTTGTGGAGACGAGATGAGTTCTGATGGGTGCCTCAGGAAAACCCCTATGCTCGTATTGGAATCAGGCTTTGGAGGAGACATGCCTGTAAACCAAAGCAATGGAACCTTTTATGGCCTGGGTGCTGTCTGGTTCAATCTTCTTCTCTGGGGACATCCATCTACGGTAGGAGTGGAGGTAGATGCTCAGCTGGTGTCAGACCGCCCTTGTTTGTCCCGGGCGACCTACACTATTGGGATGGTCTCAGGACTTTGGAGGTTTCTCCTAATTTGTATGATATTGGACAATGGAATGGGCAGAATTCCCATGGATTGGTAGGCACAGTCCTAATGTGTGGCTCCAGGGGCCCCAGCCTGGAGGGTGTGTGGCCCAGGAATTTGAGGACAGACGTCTGAAAACACAAACTCAGCTTAGGTTTGGGGACGTAGGTCTGGCAGGCCCGATCTACAAACCATGAGAAGAACTCTTCAGGATATGAAGAAAGTGCGAGACTGAGGCGCTTGCTCAGGCTGTTGTCTCTGGATTTTGTATCAGCGGTGGCCGTGGAATGTCGGGGAGGCCTCATGGGCCATGGACAAATCTTCCTCTCTGACGATTTGGCCCAATTCCCAATTGTTTTTCGTCAATCTGTGGGATGGGAGGACTCCTTTCAGTTTTGATACCTCAGGTGTCCCACCAAAGAGGAATTCCAAAGCAAAGCCGTGGGAAGTCTGAAGGGATAACCCGAACTATGGTTAAAAATTGGGGCCTAGGGGCATGGCAAGCCCAATATGCTATCTCTTCATCCAGCCACTGAGAGGACTTACCTGAGTACTGGGCTCAGGCTGAGGGTCACAATGTGTGTTTGTGACCCATGTGGCCCGCGAGCATGGTGGGGCCTCATGGGCCACACTGGTTTCAACTACAATGAAACGTTGGACAACATGCCAACCACAAGGTTTCTTGCCATGGGGAAGGAGTTCTGATTTCTGCATCACGTTCAACCCTGTGCAGGGATTGGAGACAAGGTCTAGGTTCTGAAGCCTGAAAACCGAGTTTGGGAAGAGATGACAAACTAAGGCCATGGCGGCTCGATGTGCTCAGTGTGCGGCGAGCTGTCTGGCTGGGGCCAGGAGGTCCAGGCTCAGGCTGTGTCAGAAAGCGCATTAGTGCCCTGGTCAGCCTATGTATTTGGGGTACAGCCAAGGTAGGTGCAGGTTGATCCTCATTTGGGGTTACTGGGTAGCCCCAGAGGGCAATGTTTTTCTTCTGGAGGGCTGGCAGAGTGCTGCATTGTAGTTCTGGATTGCCAAACTGGAGGCTTGTGGGCCAGTAGTCTGAGGACAGATGTCTGAGAACACAAGCTAGGCTTCGGTTTCTGGGTGAGGACAAGGCAGGCACAATCTACAGACCTGAATCGAGATCTCGTGCATCTGAAGTCAGGGAGAGTATCAGACGATCGCTCAGGTTGGAGTTTCTGTCCCTGATGGCCCCTTCATGAATGGGGGGGGGGCATCACGAGGCCATGTGCGTT